>NC_135786.1:171880000-171947500 GCF_051106095.1 Pogona vitticeps
AGAAGGTGAGGAATGCCTTAAAGACTGTTCAAAAATCCTGAATGGTTGGGAAAAGTGCAAGTCATCAGAACAAATGGAAGTACAAAAAGCAAATGGTTAAATTTCCAAATTATCTGGCAATTTAATCTTCAGTGATTTATATACTATCAATGGGAGGGTCACTAAGCATGTTGCATCTTTAGCTTTTGAATGACAACTAGGTGATTTAGTATGCCAATAAATGGTATAATGCCTACTACTTTTGCAAAAACAGACTTTTAAAAGTATTTAGCCTTGAACTAAGTCCTATATTTATACAGAGCTTTAAGAGCAAACCTTCATCATTTAGGTAGTAAACATTTTACATTGATAAACAAGATATAGTTCAACATAAACATGCTATTTATTTTTAAACACTATGCCTTTTTTCAGTTATCTCCTATGACGGAAGAACACAGAACATGGGCTCTATTAATTACAGCAGAGAAGTGTGAAATCAAGTTACTACATTAGGATCAATGGAACCAGAATTTGATCCAGCTTGCACTCAACAACAACTTTGTGTGATGAGTAATAAAAAAACAGCTTATTCCCATCATATTCATTTACTATGTTCTATAGCAGCCACTGTCAGTGGGGCCCCTGACACATTCGAAGGGGGCCAGACTGGAAACAATTCTGCATATACCACCTTATAAGGTTCATTATGTGGCTTATAGAATCCTGATTCAGCGTATATTTCTTTCATATTGTGCTTATTGCTGTGGCCAAAAAAAGGTTGAGAATACCTGCTCTATGTATAGGTACCCAATGTGGTGTAGTGGATAGTGACAGATTAAGAGTCTGGAGATCTGGGTTAGAATCCCTCCTTAGCCATGGAAATTAATGTGAGGTGTAGTAGCCCTGGTGAAACCACTTCTTAAATATTTCATTTGCCTCAAAAATATTATAGTGTCTGTAAGTCAAATGTTATTTGAGGAGACATAACACACACACATACAGATACTATCTTACAGGAACATCTCCATAGTCTATTTATTAAAATACTATTTCCCAAACACATGAAACTTACAAGTAGCCTTACAATTGTTGGACAGAACTGTAATTGAGTAAAAGGATTTGCACTTAATGTAACACTATGGTTTAACAGTGGCACCACATGATGAATAGAAAGAAAGCAACTCAAAGAAATCAAAACAAGGCCTGGTGAGCTCCATTTTCTTCCTCCCACATGGGCAAACAAATAATGCATCATTCAATGTCACATTACCTTATTCTTGGCTATGTTGTACAAGCTGGCAACAACAAGCTAGGAATCCAACTAGTGAAACCATAGTACATAGTGAAACTATAGTACAACACTGGGTGCAAATACAGACCAAGAGTATTCTAGTACATATGCAAGTTTCAAGTTTGTTTTGTTCTCACACAATCATAATCCATGTACTATGAGCATCATATGTCACAATGTTTAGTATCCTTCACTATTATTCCATTAAGAACTCACCTATATATGAGCAGGTTCTTCTCAAAATGTTTACTGAATCCTCCCATCCAGAATACCTTAGCATTAATACTACGAGTACCTCTACTACTTTCCTAACTTATTTGACACATTTGTATTTCATAATTCTACTGGTTCCAACAGCCTTATCATTTCATCTTTACATATTAGGCATCCTTCAGTCTCGAGAGACGATGGTAACATGCTCTGTATAGAGGACTTGGAACAGTGTCTATTGTGGCTAAGAAGGCCAATTCGAGAGTGACAATCCGTTCCACACTGAGGACGAATACAATCTGTATCCTGTCTAGCTCCCTGATTTTGCTGCTTTCGTGACTGCCTCTTTGCCTTGGCCTGCTGGACAAGGGTCTCTTCAAATTGGGAGAGGCCGTGATGCACCGCCTGCCTTCAGGCTGAACGCTGTCACCTTTACAACAAACCTATGAAACAACAGATAGAGATTTCTATGGCTTTGATTTCATGGAAGCCCAAGTTCAACTGAACTGCTTTAGTTTCTTGGGACCAGTAATGTTCTCTAGGCATGATAATTAATGCGCCTGTCCAAAGGCAGCAGCTTGTTTTTCTTTCAGGATCAGGTTGCTATGCTATAATCATGATTCACTTCTGAACCTTTCCTGAATTCAGGACAAAGTTAAGATCTGAGAGTACAGATCTTCTGTCAGTACACTCTGGCAAAAAGAAGGGAAATTATACCCGGTTTTGGACTACCACTCCCAGAGTTACACCGTGGCCAGTGACGGAAGGTGCTGTGGAAGCGGAACAGAAAGAAGTGGCATTTTCAGTATCCACTCTCAAATGTTTGTCTCTGACATCTTTATCTAACTGCAAGTAGATAGTAGTGATCTAATTCATTCTCTGACCAGCCCAGGCTACTAGAGCAGAGGAAGCTGCCTTATACTAAATCAGACAATGGACCATTTAGTGCAATATTGTAAATGCTGACCAGCAGTGACTCTCTGGAGCTCCAAGTCTTGACATCTTCAGTATTCTCCTGGTTTTCCCTTCAAATTATAATCAAGGCCCAAGGCAACTAACTTCGAAAATCAGACAAGTACTGTACAATATGTTCAAGATAGTATGTTGATTTAAATTTGCTATCTAACTTCCCCACAGTGCTCCTGAAGTCATGTTCTTTGATAGCTAGATTCAACCACCAAACAGTGCTGGAAGATCGTTTAAAGGGGAAAGCCAAAGCAGTCATTAGTAGTAGATCCTGCTGGGGCTGAAGGACCTGGAAGCTGCCCAGGGATGCTGGGTGCTGACACCAGCCTTACGTACATTTGGAAGTGCTTTGGAAGAGCTGCTGTATGGGAAACACATGTACAATGTGCCATTTGGTTCGGTGGAATGATGTTATACTTTGGATCCTGGCCTAGATTTTTTTTTTTTTTTTTGTATAATAAGCTATAAGAGACCCTATCTGGTACATTAGAGGATAAGTTTCATAAAAGCCATATGCTGAGGACCAGTGCTCACAGCAAACTGTTCACAAAACAGCTCACCTTGTATCTTGTACTTTACTAAGTAAAGTACTTACCAAGATGTGCTGCTGATCCTTGTCCATAATACATTTCTATCAGAATGAATAACACAATATAGCAAATATAATTTGAGCAGAAATATTTCCATCTTCAAATATAGACTGCTTGCAAATCTGAATGCAACTTTCCATCCCAAGTGCAAGGGCCAAATGAAAAGTAGTTAGCAAGCATACGGCACAAGCATAAGCACTCAGAATTATCTGTTATCTCATCAGCATGGAAATATTTTGGAAACAGCTACTTCCTTTCCCTCCAAATGCTGCTCATTCCCTTCGTTACTTGATTGTCAATAACGTATATATTTTCCTGATCTCTAGATTTCTTCTTCCTTTTCTATTTTTTTTTCAAATTTAAGCAGCTGGAAAAGACAAAACACGAGTCATCAAACTGTACATGAAGCAAAGGGACCTGAGCCCACTTGGAACATCAGCCGCATTCTATCTTTCCAGTCCAAAAACCGTGTTCCCACCAATAAATTATGTGACCACCCTGCACTGTCATCTTATCAGAGCTTGAAACTAGCATATTACAAGTAATAATGCATATTACAAGTAATAGTGTTATATTCTCAATAACAGCCTAACATCTGGTAACATCATTACTCTAAGTGTAACTCATAGAAACAATTATTATTCTAAAAACTGTGGTTGTAGGGGTTATTTGGGATGAATTTTGGCCATTTTTATATTTTAAGTTTTGCTTTTTTTGTTTTTTTAATGGCAAACTCCAATTGCTAGTCCCAAATAGAGGAATCACGCTGAGGCCAGGACTTATATTAATCCTACTGACCCAATGACCAAGAATTGGATTCAGGCCACCATAATTAGAGCAGTAACTAAAAAGCAGTGTATAAGCAACACATAACTCAGACTTTACTCTTTGAACAACAAGCTATAAGCAATATTTATGAAGTTTTTCAAAATTAAGAAGTTATAAAATTACTTTTTACAAAGAGCATGTTCCAAGCACTGATGTGTATATAGTGGATAGTGAAGGATATCTTTGCCACACCAGCAGTCATATTACCAAAGGATGAAGGCAGAGAGGACAGTCTCAAATAGTACTCTAATTACCTCAACCTAATTACCTCAGCAAAGTTACCAGTCAGATCTACAAAAAAGTCTTCAGTATAAGCTAACATTAAAAGACCCAAAGTAGCACTTATACAATAATTTGGGTCTACTTCTGACAGTTTTCTCTTCTTTGTGTATCCACCCACATAAATACCGCAGAGAAAGAGAAAACACTAGCCAATTGCAAATACTAAAAAAAGATCCCTCTAGTCCAGCAGTTCACATCAACCTTTTGTATCTCATATCCCCCCAAACACTCTAGCGAATCATCATCATCTTACAACTGCAGAGCTGACCACCAAATCCAACCCATAGCAAGGAGGCACAGTGGGGAATTGAACTCTTAATCTGTGGTTCCACAGGCAGATGCCTAAACCATGGAGCTATCCAGAACATGATGTAACAATAACAATAAAAACACAAAGCCCACTTTTCCCAAAGAAAGATAGTTACCTACTTGCAGGCATTCTGTTGTTACATTTATCATTTATGATGTGTTGACGGGCAGAGAGAAAAGGGAATTGGGAGAAACACTGAATGTCCGAAGTTTACTACTGGTATGCTCTAAGGTCACATCGGTGGATAATTCATGGCAGATAAGTCAGTAGGAGATGGCTAAGCACACTTCCAGGAGGGCATAGCGTGCCATTGACTGAAAACCATTGCTCTGCTCCAGAAAAGTTAACACCACAATACCTCTGTAACTTCTTCAGATGCTACAAATGTCAATGCCACTTTAGCTTCAACAGATCAATATGGCTATCACAGAGTGTAGGTGGAATAGAAGATAGAACTCTTTATATATGCGGTAAGATGCATAAAGCTCCTACAGAGCTATGGTCTTTGGGGCAGTGCAGAATACCATCAGCAGCACATACAAAAACTGTTAAATTTAATGCACACAGTATCATAAAGCCAAAGCCTACCACTCCACAATAACAATTTGATTATCTTAGATCAATAGCATGTTCATTTTACTGTCAAAATAACTTATGTATGTACTGCTTTGATTTCACATGTGAATTGCTTTGAGTTTTACAATATCCTCTCCAATGGTGGTAATCAATAGGAAATTGAATGCATATTGGGAACTGATGCTGAAGTATGCAAAATGAGAGAATGGGGAACAAATTAGAAATCATGTGTTGGTATTTTTCCCCTTTGAATTACTTTGATGCTTTGTATATTTTGACCACAGAACTCTTAATTAGTCCAATAGTCATATAAGCATTAGTAGCACTGTAATGCCATAGAAATTTAGCATTTAGCATGCCTGAGAAAAGAAATCATCCGATTCAGAGCTGTGTAGGAAACGTTCAGTCCTTCACACTTCTTGGTACTAACGGATTCCACTGGGATGATCTCCCCTCCGCATCAGCTGCTTTTAAAAGACACATGGATTTTAGCAAAATGTTTTTAGTGTCACATACTGTATATTCTCATCCTAATAATAGATTATGAAACTAAAGTGAAGGTGTTCAGGCTTGGAACCCCGATCCAGCATGGCCAATGATAAGATGTAGGCCAAGGAGTATACAGTGGTAGAGGCTCACAATCTCTGGTTGTGAGGAAATACTCCAGAGCACTGTTTTATAGAAACTGCCATCAACTGGCACTGACTACCTAAATCAGAGGATGCAGACTTGTGTTCATAGACTGCAACTCCCAGAATTCCCAAGGTACTTTTGTGCGGCTTCACAAGCAATTATACAGATTGCTCAAATAAATCCCTCCATATGTTTCTGAGGAAGCACCTCAAGTTTTCAGAAGGGATTTTTGGATCTCAGTCTTATGTTTTGGGTCAATGACAACAGGGACTGAACAAATATCTAAATGCAATATATTGACCTCAACAGATGTTATGCCTGGGTAAATGTTCAGGCCTTGGTAGAATCCCAACAGCATAAATTTCATTTTAAATAATGACTGTATGGAATATTTTAAGGAAAAGGATTTATGCTATAATAAATACAGCTATTGCTTGACTATTTGGCTGTGGGGAAAGGTGCTGACCATTCACTGTGCTTTATCTCTCCCACTCAACTCAACAGCAAGAATCAAGCTGCAATAGTGGTAAGTCCATCACATACCTCATCTCTTACATAGTGAACTTTTCCTACATTATCTATAGGCTCTGCCTGCAAAATTAGAAGGCAGTCTGTTTAGATCATCATTTGAGCAGATTTAGTTTTATTTCTGCCTTTGCAGCACCTATACACACAGCACAGAGGCTTTTAATATAACACTACAATTTCAACCACAGATGCTCAAGGTAGTAAATATATGTATTCTCAAAGGCTTTCACAGCCAGGATCCAATGGTTGTTGTAGGTTTTTCGGGCTGTTTGGCTGTGTTCTGGAGGGTTTTCTTCCTAACATTTCACCAATCTCTGTGGCTGGCATCTTCTGAGGACAGGAGTTAGAACTCTGTGCAGTAAATATACTTTTGTACCTATATTTTCCTGTCTTCTGCTGTACGTAATATTAATAGGTAGTCATAAAAGACTAGCAACTGAAGTCGTAGAATCGTTCAACACATGAGTAAATAAACAAAAAGAAATGCAGTGGTGCCTCGCTTAACAACGTTAATTCATTCCAGTGAAATTGCTGTAGAGCGAAAACCCATTGAAACACATTAAAACCCAGTTAATG
Source organism: Pogona vitticeps (assembly GCF_051106095.1). Taxonomy (NCBI): domain Eukaryota; kingdom Metazoa; phylum Chordata; class Lepidosauria; order Squamata; family Agamidae; genus Pogona; species Pogona vitticeps. The sequence goes on from NC_135786.1 coordinate 171,886,770, forward strand.
CATTCCAATGGGCTAAAAACTCACCATCCAGTGAAGATCCTCCATACGGCAGCCATTTTCGGTGCCTGTATAGCGAGGAATCCACCCCTAAGCACAGCGGGGAGCCATTTTGAGCACCCGGTGGCTATTTTGAAAACCCGACGATCAACTGTTTTGATCGTCGTAATGCAAAGAATTGGTTCCTGAAGCAGGAAACTGATCTTCGCAAAGCGGAAAAAACATTTAAAACATTGTCGTGAAGTGGATTCGTCGTAATGTGGGGTAATCGTTAAGCGGGGCACGACTGTAAATGAAGTGGTTACTGGCCATCTGTGATTTTGAACCTGTGTGTATTTCTGCACTTGCTTGAAACTTCTCAGAACATTCTAGAGCAGTGGTTCCCAACCTTGGCTAACCCAGATGTTCCTGGACTGCAAATCCCAGAAACCCCAGCCAGCACAGCTAGTAGTGAAGGCTTCTGGGAGCTGCAGCCCAAGAAAGCCTGGGTTACCCAAGGTCAGCCTGATTACTGTAACACACTCTGTAGAGGACTGCCTTTGGAAAGTGTTTGGGAACTCCAGCAGGTCCAAAATGCCACTGCCAGATTGTTAACCGGGGTTGATTACAGGGAACATAGAGTATAATTTCCCTATTAAAGCAGCTCCACTGGCTGCCAATGTGTTTTCAGAAACAATTCAGAGTGCTGTTTTTCACCTTTAAAGCCCTAAACTGCTTGGGTCCAAGCTATCTCAAGGGCCTCATCTCCCTTTATGAGCATGTCCAGCCGTTAAAATCACCAGGAGGGGCTTTTCTCTCAGTCCCACCACCCACATCAGCATGTTTGATGGAGACATGGGAGAGGGCTTTCTCTGACACTGACCCCAAACTCTGGAATTCCTCCCATGAGAGGCCAGGCTGGCCCCATTTTTGCTGTCCTTCTGCAAGCAGATGAAGACCTTTCTCTTCAGGCAGGCTTTCCTTTAAATGACTGGCTGGCCAAGAGGATTTTTAAAGGGATTATTTTATTCTGTTGTTTTACCTGTATTTTTAATATTGCTCTTATTATGAGTTTTAATGTATCTGTTTAATGGTTTTTAAAAAATATTTTAATACTTTATTAATTGGCTTTTAACTTTGTTTCTTTTAATACTTAAGCCACCTTGAATCCTTTAGGAGAAAGGTGGCTTATAAATATTTTAAATTAAATAAAATGCAATTTAAAAAGCGTCCTTGAGGTGTACTACAACAAAACTTAAGAAGTGGTGGTATTGTTTCTAGCATAATCATTCTGAACTTTTTGGTGTCTATGCAAGAATTACAGAGCTCAAATAAAATTTGTCTCAAACATCCATGCTTTAGGAACAATAAAATAGCAGGAGTAGAACCTGGTGGGATGCGTTTCTGGTGGAACAGGTTGTATGGTATCTTTTTTTAAAGAATGTAACTATTTCTTCCTCTCGTACTTGAGATGGTACTGCAGGTCTGAAGAGATATGTTGGAGAAGGGAGATAAATTCTAAAGCATAAACATGTTCAGTAATGGCTAGAACCTATTTGTCACTGGCAACGTCGCACCAGGTGATAAAATACAGTGTTAAGAGTGGAATTGTGACTATTAGAAAGTGAGTCAGGAGACTGAGGGTCTTGGTTTAAGGGAAGTCAAAGGTGTTGCTTAGATTTTTTTCTCTCCTTACCTTTTGTGTTACCTGGTTGCTTGAATCTCTGTTGCTGAGAATGTTGACTGTAAGAATGATGAATTTGCAGTCAGTCTGATAGAAATTTGGTTGACGAGTATAGGTAAAACATCTTCCGTAAGATCAGTACTGTCTTTGTTGGTATTGAAAATAAAAGCCCATGATTTTTGCAGTGTTTCTTTTCCTGTGAAGATAATCTATAATATCATCCACTTTTTTTGGTTGAGAAGTCCTTCCCCGTCCAGAGGTAGGTCTACTATTCTGGACCTTGAATCTTCCAAGATACCACCTGAGCAAAGTTATGTGTAACATCTGAGATACACTGCTGCAGACATGGGGGGGTTGTTTGTTTTTTTGTCAGCACAGTCAGTTGCATGCCACACAGAGTGAATCTGCTGTGTGGCAAGAGACGTAGCTTTTTGCTGGAATGTAAGAGCTAGGACTCTCTCACCCGTCAAGCTGTTGAGTAAGGATTGGATTCTCCTCCCCCCTCAAAAAAAAACTTTTGGTGCACACTCATTGTATCCTCCTCCCCAGCATGACTATTTTGCAGCCATCTCTGTTGTTTGTAGTTGTGTTGTGACACCCTTTGGCCTTTGGTTGAGAAACCTCAACAATGATAGAGCTTGGTCACAGATGCTTGAGAATAAAGGTTGTTTCCTTGTCATGGCTTTTGTTCAGATTCGCCATTTGCCTAGAAGTAGGATGTGAGGTCAATAGTTTAAGCCATGACTCCTTAACCAAGTTCAGCAGAGGCGGTAACATGCTGATGTGGACAGAGTAGATATAAACTGGATCAAATCTTGATGGAGGTGGCCTCTGTACCTCAGAGGCTGATGCAAACCACACCAAATCTTCCTTGAGATTGGGTTTGTTTGAAAGTTGTGGCAGTTCCTTGGTTTTGGCGGGAAATAATGACTGAGGCTTATCCCTAATGTTTGCAACTCCAATTTTATTAACTTTTGGTGAGTCAATAACTATTTCAATTGGATCAAAAAAGATAGATCCAGCAAGGGTCTGTAACTTGATGGGGTTGATTCCTCTTGAAGATTAGGGTAGCTCACTGGGGATCCAGTCCACAACGTTCTTGATCTGTGGGACTCCGTTAGAGGGGCACTCCTCACTGCGCAAATAGTGCCGCAAATAGTGTCAAGCCTAGTACCCCTCTTTTGGTGGCTTGTTGTATGTTGGGTCTGGCCTGATCACCTTCTTGCCCCGTCATTGTCCCCACGGGAAAACAATCATTGTCCATTCCTGAGGCTCATATGTCGTCTCTTTTTCTTTCTTTATCTCTGGATCCGGGAACAGCCCACCAACCTTTAGGTTAGGGAAGTCCCTTAAAAGCCTGTGTGTTTTCTCATAGGCTGAGTCTAATCCCCTTTTATCTTTTTCCTCCTTCTTCCTCACTCCTTCATTCTTGAACTTACTGCCAAATCTCCTTTCCCCCATATCTTTTATATCCTCCTCCCATACTGACATTTTCAGCTCCTCCCCTTTTCCTCTTACTCCTTCCTCCACCAGACAGACCTCTATACTTCCCTTCTCCTCCTCTGTCTTTTCCTTTTCTTCTATCAGTTTCTATTTCACCTCAGTCAATTTTCCGTCTATGATTCCCTCCTCGTCTTTTGGTATCTCTGTGAGTGAGGACAGCTCACTTTCCTCCTTCTTTCCTTCATATTCCTGTTCTTTATCTGCAGTCTGGGGGGGAGGTCTAGGTGTCAGTGGTTGATATTTAGATTTCTTGGGAACCACCAGTTGCTCTTTGGGCCTCTTAGGTTTCTACTTCAGTTTAGATTTCTTTGCCACATTACTGTAAGAATCCACTGATTTACTTCTCTTCTTCAAAATGAAAGAAGAGGTCAACTTTGGCGCTAATGTCACCCTTGAAACCAAAGGTATGTCCTCAAAGTCAAAATGTGGTATTTTCTGGACAGACTTAATGTCCAATGACATATGGTCATCTGATTCTGACTGAAGTGTCTCCATGAGAACTTGTTTGAAGAGTGTCTTACAGACAGGTACAGCTGGAACGGAAGCTGCTTGTTGAGATAAACATCCTATCACCTGCAGTGATCTTTCCCAAAGACAGAATCTGAAGCAGGATCTTTAATTTTTTTTATAGTAACTTTAGTAAATTTGCACCAAAACTGTCAACTTTGAGTCTGGTACCCCTCACCAAGGCAATATAAACACTTAGGATGTCCTTTGGTGAGGGGAATTTTGTTGGTGCATGTTGGTGCTCTTCTTAAAGAGGGAAGGTGTAGAATACAACAAATAGGAACTTGGGGGGGCAGGGGAAGATAATGGAGCAACTGCTGCTTTTTAGAAGACAAAGATGAACAAGAAGATGAACAGGTATGAAACCATCAATAAATGGAAAAAAACAGGCTCTAGACCACTGGTTCTTAACCTTTGTTACTCAGATGTTTTTGGACTGCAACTCCCAGAAGCCTTCACCATCAGCTCTGCTGGCTGGGGATTCTGGGAGTTGCAGTTCAAAAACACCTGCGTAACAAAGGGTAAGAACCACTGCTCTAGACAATGCTTTGAGAAGTTTCCTCAGTGATGACTAAAGTGCACTGAGGGATCACCATTAGGTATAGGAGCATGTGCGCTACAGATGTCTGTTCTAATGGTTTTTTGCTTTAAGCTCTATGATGTTCTGAGGAGTTTCACACAGGCAAAGAAACAACCGAATATGTGATTCACAGATGCCACCAAGAAGAAAAACAGACATTGACAATAAATAAATATTGAAGCCCAGTTGTAACGTGTGAATAATTTGATTAGGAACAATTCTGGAATAATGGCTGTTCTGGGTTTTTCGGGCTCTTTGGCCGTGTTCTGAAGTTTGTTCTTCCTGACGTTTCGCCAGTCTCTGTGGCCGGCATCTTTAGAGGACAGCAATCTGTCCTCCGAAGATGCCGGCCACAGAGACTGGTGAAACATCAGGAAGAACAACCTTCAGAACACGGCCAACGAGCCCAAAAAAACCAGAACAACCATTAGATCCCGGATGTGAAAGCCTTCGCGAATTCTAGAATAGTTAAAATAGTTTTTCCTAGGCAAAAATCATCTTGTATTTTACTGCACACATATGTGCACTAACACAAATGGTTTGCATGGATTCTTGGCTGTCTGTTGTGTACCTTGTCTCACTGTATTGTGTATGCAGGGCACAGCTGGGTACAATAGATACTTTGTGAAAATCTAGCACTATTTGCATGATTTATCCTTCCATGACCGTGTGACCCAACGGGATCCTGCCCTTAATAAGTAAAAATATTTAATGAGACTGTTGTATAATAAATAATATACAAATAGTTGTAGATTTGTTATAAAAGTACTATGAAATAACTCTGATAGCACTAACAACTGTATTTAGGTACAGCAGTTTCCATACATACTTTTAAGAAGAAGAGGAGAAAGCATTTCTGGTATCGTGCTACTTCTACTGCTTCTTTTCTCACAAAGAAGGAGAAGAAAAGGAGGAGACCCTAAATTTTCCTTCAGCAACTGCTTCTGTTGGGAAACTCAGGACAGACAGGTATGGGGCAAATACAGTTAGATCACAACACAGGCAGGAAGGTAGGGATCATCACAGCTGGATTATTTGAATTTCATTTCACAGTGACTAAATGAACAGCCCATAATGACCCAATTTTGGGCAAAATCTCTTCCATTAGCACACCAGCAGCACTGAAAGGATGTAAAAAAAGAAAAAAGAAAAAAAAAACAGCAAAAATCCTATGAAGACATATGAACATAGTCGTGCTCCTGTGGATAATTACTGAATGGTGGACAGCATAGTCTTTTCTGTGCAGTATTCTGTGCAAACAGCATGCCCAAGAAATCCTAGAGAAGATGATTGAATGCACAAACACACACACACACACACACACACAAAACCAGTGTTAACATTTGTCTCTTGGGGAGTAAGATCCAGGCAACCTCAAGAGAGCTGACTGTGTCCCACTGGACGTAAATAAGAAATCAACAAAGAAATAAAGTGTGGGGTAGTAGTCAACATCTCTTTCAGACACAGCAGACTGTGTGTTATAGAGTTACACCTTCAGCAAAGAGGAAAACACTGAGCATTCACAATTAGTTTTTTCCTGCACCCAGCAATTATTTTCCTCTCAGTCCTGGTGAAATGCTAACCACAGCATGCTTACATAAGAATCACACATACGTATGACTTTAAGAGAAATGAGCTAACTTTCATTTTAACATTATAATTCTTAAGTGTTATCAGCAAACACAGAAATATCCATTATGTAGCTACAATACTATATTTTAGTAATTCTGTTATGCACTTGTATTTAAATAAAATACAAATGTAGCAGATAAATCTGAAAAATGAACAGTGCAAAACTATACAAACACTGATAAAAAGTAGTGGACAATATGAATTTTATTTTAGTATTTATTTCTTTAATTTATATACCACCCAATTAGTGCAGAAGTCCTATTCTGGGCTGTTTATAACAAGTTAAAACGTATTTTATAGAAGCAATAAACAGAAAACAGGGGAATTTGAAGAAAGCAAATATGATCGACTGCCTGTTGTGGAGAATTGTCAGGATTATATCATGCCTTAGTGAGAGCTTCTATCCCAAAGCAAAACAAAACAAAACATCTGCATTACTTTCTCTAGTTTCCTCTTTTTCCTCTTTCTAAATTGTGAATTGAAGAATACTGATTTTGAGAAAGTTTATGAACTTGCACGTCTCCCCACCCCAAGTGCTCATAGAAAGATAATCAAAGACTCCTTAATGTTCCCTCCCCAAATAAATATAAATAAAAAGTTCACTTTAGCTATTTTTTGAAATATGACCTTATACATCAGTTATTTTTCTAAAAACTCTTAAGGTCATCCAACATGCTTTCACTGTAATTTGTGAGTACATTAACTCAGTAGTCATATGACAGTGAAATTATGATAATAGGCTGCTAAAATGGGTCATGCAGACACTGCATTTCATGTAAGCTTCAAATAACAGTGAGAATATAGTCCAAATCAAATATGACAGTACAAAAGCACACGGTTTACTTTACTCAGGGAACTGCAAGGACCTGGCAGACAGAGGAGATGAATGAAGTGATTGGGGGGGGGGATGAGGGGAGTGACAGATATTTACTATATTTCAAGTGTAACAACTTAAGTTCTCTCCCAAATATGATGCAATAGGGAAAGAAGGCATATTCAATGGGCCAATTTTTAAAATATCACTCATCTTTATTCACTGATCACAAGACTTTTTCATCCACAACTTTTAAACTAAACCTCTCTCCTAAAATAAGCAGCCTATTTTTAAGCAAAATGGAACTACTCATTACATCTGTGTATTAACATATATTAAAATGAAAGGTTATGTGTGTTTCGTCATGGCTAAATATGCTTCCACAAAAAAGAATAAATACCCTCTATGTTAAACATAAAAACAGAAAGGGCCTGCTAGTGATGGTATTTTGGGAACTGTAATTCAAAAAAAGTTGTGTTTGTCTTCTTGGGTTAAAAAAGCATTAAGTTGAAAAAGGAGAACCATTTATTCTCATCTGTTTATACTAATCTGCAGACAATGTTAACATTAAACATTATTTATCTCACACTTTGAGAATTTGGGGCATGAGCAATTTCAGATAACCCTTCTAGAATTCCCAGAAAGAAGCTATTTTAAAGAGGAGTGGAATCATATTTACCAAATCAGAATTTCAAGAGTTAGTCTTTGATGGACAGTTCGAAATCAAGTAGTTCCTCACTGAGAAGCAGGAGTGCATAGGATGGATCAATGAACACTGGCTTCTTCAAGACAGTGTTTTTCTCATTGACTCTCTTTACTAGAGAAGTAAATCTTTTCCTTCTTTATCCTTGCAGAAAATTTCAAAGGTTTTCCTGCCAATTGCTCAGCTTATTGTGTTTTTTGTGCATTTTTTGCCTTCTGAGGTACTTTGGCAAAAAAAAAAAAAAAAGACGTAGGTGGGGTTTTCCATAATAAATCTATATTTTGTGCAAAAAATGTATTCTGTACAAAATACTGTAGTTTAAACATTATACAAAGCCTTTGCCCCAAATACAAGAGGGTTTATGTACAATAGAAGGTTTTTGCTAATGGTACTGCTAACCAAACAAAAGGCACTTTTTCTTTTTCTCTCATACAGGACTGAAAAACATGGCTCCAATTGACCATTTTTCTTCAGTGCGATATCTTCTACACAGAAGTGACACTACGTGACCTAAACTGCGCAAAAGCTTAATTGAAACTAAAGATTATGACATTTCAGAAAAGCAGAAAACTATGATTCTGAAGAAGGTATTATTTAAAACAAGAAAGAAAAAGAAAAAAAGAAAATTGTTAGGAAAATCTGAAGAAAGCAAATATGATCGACTGCCTGTTGTGGAGAATTGTCAGGATTATATCATGCCTTAGTGAGAACTTCTATCCCAAAGCAAAACAAAACAAAAACACCTCAGGCCATGTGGCAAAAGGAGAAACCTTTATTTGGACAATTTTTCTGAAAAGTAGAACCTGTACTAAAATCTTGAAATCTAAAATATAAGACTCTGGAAGCACCGCATTCTGTGGATATATTTTAATTTTCCAAACTGAAATTGAACCATGCTCTACTCTGCATGCACAGGCCATAATGGGTTATGGCAGGGTGTGGGGAGGAATATTTGTTGTCTCAGACATGTGTTAAAGGTTTTTATGTTTCCTTTCTCCTTTACTTTTGCAGACCACAGCATTTCTCCAACCATGCTCATACTCCCTTGGTTTTGGCTCTGTTTTTACTGATACTCAACATCTCTTTTCCACATCCTGGCTCTGTCACTATTGTTCTGCTTCAGGCCAAGACCTTTCCATTTTGCTAGGTTTTCAGCAACTAACTGGCAGTTTAAGGACTCTGTGACTCTCTATACATGTTATAGAGAGTCACAGAAGCAAACCAGGAATACCTAGCATATAGTAAGACATTTCATTCTGACAACACATGGAAAGGAGGCTATATGTCGTGAGTTGCACTTATGTAGCACCGTTTTCTAAAGGTTACCAAAGCCACTTCCCGTCTACTCTGGACACGCTTTTACCTCTTTGAGAAAAGTCACACAAGCTATAGTTGTTAATTCTCAAAATGAGAAGACTACTTATCCTCTGTTTGAGGGCTCATGAACATCATGAAGTTGAATGAAAATGGGATTCAATGGACCTTGACCTAGAATAGCCTTGAGCAGATACGTATTGCAAATAAAATTAGGAGCAATTATTAACATGGAGTCTCTAAAGGACTTTTGCTGCTGTAGGGCTCTTACTAGAATCCTGAGAACCACTTCATTTAATTTTTTTTTAAATATAAGCCCCAAATTTCATTATTATGAATACAGTATGGAAAATGAAATTCCAGAAATAATGAAGGATCAAAATCAAGAAGGCAAGTTAAAAATGTTTTTTTCAGTTCTCCTGGTTTCTAATAGCATGATCTACAACAAATATTTCACTGACAACCCCTACAGAAATGAACAAACGTTTTATTTATTTCAACAGATTTTATTCAGCCTTTTCCAGGACAATATAATGTACTGATACCAGGATTTCAGTCAAAAAAATAACAATTGCAGAATGTCAGTACTGTGGAATATCTGCAATGTGTTCATGGGATGTAGAGTGGCATCCAGCAAGTTCTGGATAATGACATGCAGATTAAATTAAAAACACAGAAATGAAAATGTGTCCATTAGCTATGGCCCTCAGCCTTTTAACATATTTCAGATGCGGCCCTCAGGACTGAATACTTTGTCCCACTCTTAATTTAGTAGATCAGGGTCTATCAGATCAACATCACTGATTTAATAAAGTAACCTTTATTTTCTTGTTTCTCTTTCCTCTTTTCTTTTACAGCCTTAAAGTTTTATTTTAAAGAACTTTCCAGCATAAGGAATTTAGGAAAAGGTCATTTTGTTTTCCTCAGTGTCCCCCCTCTGCCCCAAAGACACAAAGCAACATTTGACATCTATGCAAATTAGCACATGAAAAAAGCACTCCCTTGTTTTTCCTTTATGCCAACTCAGTATGAAATGTTGATATCTAAAATATCATGTCCAGCAACAACAACAAAAGACCCAAACTGAGATTTAATTGGAGAGGTGAATATAATAAATGTATAGCAATGAATAAGGCTGTCATTGCCATTCATTCATATGGTAATAGCATGCACAGTTTTATTAACAGATAGGCATAAATCAGTATTAATTGTACTTTATGAGCTAGTGGGGCACATTATGAAAGCAGCTAAGGATAGTAAATAGTTAACAGTACAAAGAAGAACATACTAGTAATAGTTGATAATCTCAGTACATGAAATGCTATACACAGGGCAATACACAGTTAGGGCTAAATCCAGTGCTAATCACAACGTATTTTAAGTGTTGATTTGCCAAGTACCCACTGATTAAAGCTGGACAAATCAGTGGATTTAGGCTACAGGAATATGGAAAGGGTGAGAGACTTTTTTCTCTAGCTATTCAGTTGCTTTGAATCTTAAATACTGCTAATTACCCCAAAAAACTTCTATTTCAAAATGCATTTTAATATTTAAAAATATGAACACTTAATGTGGAAAATATTCCTGTTACATAATTCAGATTGCAATAGCATAACTGTAACCTATCATGAGCCATTGAAACAGTTAAGGTAGAATAAAAGAAATCAAAAGAAAGCATCTATGCAAACATCTGCCTTCTACAATCAATAAAAGCAATGCATGGCTTCTGCTGAGTTTACGTCCAGAGCGTCTTCTAATTCTGAAAAAGGAACTTGACAAACATTTTAGAAGGTGGCTGAGCAGACACACATGAATATAAACACTGTAAGCTACTAACACAGTTGGTGTGATTTATGCATGACTTCATTACTCTTTGATCGTCTTTTGCATTTTCTTCACTGTCACATTTTCCATCAAAGAAGGAACATTCCCTCGGTCCTACTGCTTCCTGGGAGTTATCCCAATGTTCCAACAAAAGGATACCAAGTGAGAGGTTCCTCACATACAATCCAAGGGGTTGTGCAACTATCTTCCCCATGGAATAAATACTAGAATGACACTTCGGCCACTCAGTGGGATTGAGAAGCCGTTCCCTTCTTCCTACTGGCCATACACATGAATTGAAGCAGACAAAGGTGGTAGAAAACAGGTGCCTTCTGTTTTCTCCTGACACAGTCCCAGAAATCTGCTTGGGAGATTCTAGACCATTTCTGGGGCAAGAAATCAATAGAATCCCAAAACACCCATCCCTAATACACACATTAATCTACATACACTGATGTATATTTACTATATTTTAAGTGAAATACAGGATATCTCATCATATTGGAGATTACTGGGAATACAGTAGATCCCCTGTGTCTGTCTCTGTTTGGTCCAGTATTAGATGACAGAGAAGAGCAACCTCAATGCCCCTACACTTATTTTATTTTTCCCCCTTAAACTTAACTTGGTCTGCACAGTACTTCAAAAAGAGGACACACTCCAACAGGGGAGTGCCGTCTGACAGCCCTTCAAGAAGAGCAGCGTTCTCTGGAAAAATATATACTGGTCATATTCTATCCCTGATAGCATATAAAAATAGCAGGAGTAATTACAGGAATAAAAGGTGACATTAGTATATAATGTGGGTAATAAATACAATGCAATAAATTGTGAATTATAAAATGGTGCACTATAAAAAGGTAAAAAAAGGTTAGATTAAAAATCTGTAAAAATAGTTTCTTTCTAATGCATCAAGTGCTATATTCAATAAAAAAATAAGTAGTGTATGCATTACTCCCCACTGCACCTTGTCATGTCCCCAAAGCTTCCCCTGAAGGACGCTGAAGTCTCAGGAAAGCCCTTGCCAAATTTTTGCTGAATCTTTTTTTCCACCACTGTATCAAGAAAGCTACAGTATCTCAACATTTAAATAGTCTCTGTGCAAACAGAAGTCTCATACCATATTAACAATTTTTTAAAAAGATGTGACCTTTCTGAAGCCAGGTATACTGCACTGGCAGAGAACAAGATATGAAAAACTCCTGGCTCAAGTCTCACTTCAAATGTGGGCTAGCTAAATGATCTCTGGCAAATCATTTCCTTTCAGCCCTCCATTTACAAAAAGGAAAAGCACTGGCCCAAGTCACAGAGCTCTAAAGGGTATACATTTAGTGCAAGAAGCATTCTGAAAATGAAGGCGGTACCATTTGTCATTGAAGCTACCAACATGAATTTGACCAAACTCCGGGAGGCAGTGGAAGACAGGAGCACCTGGCATGCTTTGGTCCATGGGGTCACGAAGAGTTGGACACGACTTAACGACTAAACAACAACAACCATTTGAGAGCTGTTCTTTCTGAAAGGTTGTAATTTTGCAAAAACATTATTGGAATAAGTTGCATTCAATACAGTGAGTCTTCTGAGTTAAAATAAATAATTACCTATTGCTACTGTGCTATTACAACACAGTTCTTGCAATCTCCTGTACATTATCATGAAACAATGATACTATTACAGATTTTACCTTGGTAGACAGAAAGTTAAAAGTCTATTGAGAATAAGAGAAAAAAAATTCAAATTGGGTTTCAGATGGTATTTGACACTGATAATATTGAATAAAATGAACACTAGTTATCTGAATCTCTGTTAAAAATGTGAGAAGGAAAATGGTACTTTCATATGTGGTGGGAATGCGAAAAGTACAAAGATTTTGGAAACTAATCTTTAAAAAACTAAATGACATATGTGAAAAAGATACAGAATTGAATCCTATGATAGCTCTGTTATCAATATTTGAGAATATGGAATATGATAAGATGACTAAAGAATTGATTACCATTAACAGCAGCCAGATTAATAATAGCTAGGAATTGGAAATCAAATTCTGAATTTCAAATGGAAGAATGGTATAATGAAATATGGAACATTGCTATAAATGATAAGTTAACTTGTAACTTAGAAGTTAAGAAAATGAATAATTTCTATGATATATGGGGCAGATTTCTTGAATATGTGCTAACAAGAGGAAAAGAAAATTCCAATCAGGTATCGATGGAGAAGAGGACAATAAGGTACAAAGGAGACATTAGGGAAGAGGGTGACTTTGTCTGGGTGAAACTGAAGAAATGGAGGATTGACTCTGAGGGCAGCAAGTTCCGAGGCGACCAGGAAGAGTGTCTTGAGGGAAAGGAGGTGCTCAGAGATGGTAGCAAGTGGCTCAAATGGAGAATGGGTAAGCTAGTGAAGAACAACAGGTAGAGACTATTGTGGAGAAGGTGTGGGAGCAGAAGAACGCATATCGGAGACACACTGAAGGAAGAGTTTCACTGTGGGATGATGAAAAAGCAGAACAGCATCGGAATCTTGAGGTTGATGAGCTATGACAGCAGATAGGTAAACTTTGAGAGTAGAGAGGGGAAATTGTTTACGAAATAGATGGGAGAGAAACTGAAGGACAGCTTGCATGGTCATAGGATTGGTAGGAAGATGATGCTGGAGAGCAAATTTGGTGAAGAGAGTCCATTTATAGGAATAGAGCTTAACAGAGGTAGGCTTTTGGGCATTAGCTAAGATGGCTTCTACCGAGGGTGAATCCTTCACAGCATGAGATGGAGAGTGTGAAGTTCAGGGTGATGAATCTTGACTTGATACTGTGAGAGGAGGTGAGGAATGAGAGGCAGCCGGAGATAATCCATGGCGATGGAGCGGAGCTTGGTGAACCATGGTTGTCTTGGCCACCAAGGGGCAATGAGGATTGTGTTGGAGCGATCTTGATGGATTTTGGCTATTGTTCTGAGAAGGAGAGGGATGGGGGGAAACAGATAGATGAGGTGTGTGGTCCAGACTGCCATCAGTGCATCTCCGAGGGATCTGTGTCCCATGCCTGACCTTCTAACGTGACCATACAGAAACCTCTCTGAATGATATAGTAGTTGATGTCCCGAAGGTTGAGGATAGGTCGCAGACCGCCGTCTCATTTGGGGACAGTAAAATAGTGAGAGAAGAACCCTGAATCGTCTTCTGAAGGGTTGATAGGTGATATGGCGTCCTTTAGGATAAGAGATTGAATTTCCTGTTTGAGAGCAACGGACGGTGAGGTTAGAATGATCCTTGGTGGAGGTAGATAAATGAATTATATGGTGTAACCTGCAGTGACAATGGTGAGGACCCAGGAGTTGGTGATGATAGAAGCCCAAGATGGAAGACGGGCTGAAAGATGAGTGGCGATGGATGGAGAAAGGTAGGTTGAACGGATCTAGGGGATGAAGAAGTCTGTTTTTGTTTCTTATCAGGGCAATGGAAAGACTTTTGGGCGGTGACATACTGTGTGTCTAGGTTGGAAGGAAGGAGCAGGCTGTGAAGGATACCTATTCTTGTCAGGAAATTATCTGGATTGTTGGTAAGAGTAAGGGCGGCACCACTGATATCATTGTGGTTTGTAGTATGGTTGGGTCTTTTTCAATTTTTGCAGGTTGTCCAATATGCCATTGGTCTTTTCGTCAAGACTAATAGTCAAATAGACCAAGTCATATAGACCAGTACCATCGAACGGTAAGTCTTCAATTCTCATGCGAGCATCATCTGAGATGTGGGCGGATTGTAGCCAGGCATGTCTACAGAGGGCTATAGCAGTAGCCATGTGTCTAGATGATCCTTCAATAATATGTCTGTGATACGCTCCTGAAGTGTGAGAGCCATGGCCTCTTGGTGGAAAGCGAGGCCATGAGGTTCGTATTCACCTGAAGCTGATTGCAGTGATGGGAGAGCCTTATTCCAAAGATAATGATGATAATCTCCCATAGCTGTGAGATAATTGGCAATGGGGAGTGTAAATGAGGCAAGGGAATAGATCCTACGCCCGGCAATGTCTAATTTCCTTCCTTCTTTGTTATTTGGTGTGGTGCTGAGCAATTTCATGCTCTGTTTTAGGTGGCATCAATGATGACCACATTGGGAGGTGGATGTTTGGAGAGGAAGGCAGTATTCTCTCCATGTGTCTTGTAAAGATTTTCGACTTTGCGAGACATTTGTGGGACAGAGGATGGTTTAGACCAAGTTTGTTTAGTGAGCTCTAACAATGAGGTGACAAAGCTCATACTTAGAGGTGGAGTTTGTTCCTCATTAATGTCTTCAAATACTTTATCTGATTGGGGATGAACAGGTTGCTGCACATCTAATTCCACAGACTTGGCAATTTGAAGGACCAACTGAGAATAGGGGGAGAAGTCATCAGATGGTGTTGGAGGATTAGCCTGAGTGACATTCAAGTCTGGTGTAGGTAGATTAGGAGGGGATTCCTGTTCTAGTACAGAGTTAGAAGCCTCCGAATAGTAGGATTGAGAAGATAAGGTTGGAGAGGTAGAACGGTACCGTGGGATGGAGGTGGATAGAGGTTGTGGAAGATCATGATGAGATCTAGAAGGAGCCTATTGGGCCGGTACGGAAACAGATTGATGTTTAGAGTGTTTCTTATGATGAGAATGCATGGTACCGGAAGGTAGAGGCGGGGGTCCAGCATAAGTGGTGGTCACTTGTACTGAGGGAGGCTGTGGTTGAGAAGGAACGGAGGGTTGTGTGATGCATGACACTGTTGGGACGGAGGTCCAATGTCATTTCAGTTCCGTAGGTTGATATTGGAGAGACGTGGGATAGGGTCTCTTGTGAGGTCTGTGGGACTTCGGTACCAGAGGGGACGGTACGGAATCATCATCTGACGAGGAACAGTAGAAGCCATGATACCATGATCGGTATCGAGGGGAAGGTGAAGACTCAGAGAAGTCAGATTGGTAATAGTATCGGTGTCGAGGGTGCAGACGGTTGGTATAGAAGTCAAGCTTGGGTTGGTAATACTGATATGCTCAATGTTGAGAATGTTTGAATATAGGGTCGTAATACTGCGGAGGCTCATAGAGCGTGACCCGTTTGGAGTGTGATACTGAGTAGAAGGCTCTCGAGATGCCAGAGACCCAGTTAGAGTTATGGGTCGTACGGGATCAGCATTGGAATGGCACATCTGGGATGTGTGGTGGATCTTCCTTACCTCTTGCGCAGAGGTGAAATGCTGGGTCCTGGGTACACTGACTCAGAATTGCCCACAGAAACAGAGCAACCCGAGGACACAGGGCTCAATTGTGCCAATCTAGGCAGGATGGTAACCTCAGCGGGATCGAGCACAGAAGATGGAGAGCGTGCAAGTAGTGAAGATGGAGGTTGACCAGATGGAGGAAGAAGGGTCTCTTCTGGCAAGTCAAGGCAGACTGTAGGCTGGTCGTGTAATGGTGCTAGTTCCGGTATGAGTCTCTGTCTGGAAGGATTAGAGTCAGTGGAAGACTTATTTTGTTTCTTCGATTTGGAGTGTTCTGATACCGAAGGAGATTTTGGTACCAGGATGGACTTTGTTGAACTGGGAGGTTTGGGCTTAGATTTCGGTTTAGTTTTAGAGATCGGTTTAGCCGTCGTAGAAGTGGTAGTTGCACCCGGAGATTCTTTCGGGGGATGAGATGTTTGTGATGGTTCCATGGTTTGAGCTGGTTGTAAGGAACGTTCCCAGAGGAATGACCGAAGATGCTGTTGCTGGAGTTTAATGGCTTGTTTAGTGAAGTTCTTGCAGAATTGACACGTGGAAGGTTGGTGAGATTCTCCCACACAAAAAAGGCAGAGATCATGGCCATCTGAAAGAGGGACCTTGTTGGAGCATGAGGTGCACCTTTTAAACGGGGAAGGGGGAGCCATAAATGGAAGGGAAGGGGGGCAGTATGGGAAATTGTTGAAAAAGTCTCTTATAATTTCCTTGATTAAATATATAGAAGATCGTAGAATCAATCAAAAGTTTATAATTATTTTCAGATATCAAATGAAGACGAACGGAGCTCGACGAGAGGAGACCTCAGCGGCGGCAAAAAGGAACTGAGGTAATTACCAGGACAGGCAGACCACGTGGGCTAGGGGGGCGGTCCTTGATGAATGTATCACAAAGCTCTAGAATATTCCAGAGACCTCTGCGCAAGCGCAGATTAAACCCATTAGTGTGCATTCAGAGACCACGAAGCAGAACAGTATATTCTTTTATATTATATACAATTCTAACAGATCACTTTTCATTTGACACTATGTTGCTATACTTAATCAGTGTCAATTAAATAAAAGCCATATACAATATTGCAGTAAGTAGATGGACTTTAAACATGTAAAGTTGCTTGAAGAAAATAATAATAAATCCAGTTTACGGCACCATAAAAACATTATGCCTTTACACTTGCTGTGATGTCTCTCTATGTTGATTTGTGATTTACTTGCAAAATCCTGAGAATGGGAAGATACTCTATTTCATTCTTTACATATAAACCCATGTGTAAATCCACTGATAATAGAAATATAAGTCAATACATTCAATGTGGTTTATTTTATCTTTGCTTGCAGTTCAGTGAATGAGCTTTCAGTTATTTGACTACTTCACTGTTACTGATTCATGAATTTTATATTTTGGATCAAGTACTTCTTTGGCTTTCCAAGTGTTATTTTCATGATGACTAACAATGTGCAGCCATTTAAAAAAATAATAATGATTTTGACTGAGGTTATTTCTTGTGTTTATGCATTTTATTTGTCTGCATAAGCATATGAAACCCTACCAGCTACTATATTCTTCGGCGGTTATGTTCCTCCATGGATATGCAGATTGGATCTGCTCCTTCTAATCAAAGAAAAATAGAGGGAATCCATCTTTTAGTTTCACTTTCTTCAATCCTTAGCTTTATTTATATAGAAACCAGACATCATGATTCAAAACATACTGTAAGACCTAAATCCAATTGCTCGTCCCAACTACAATACACTCATTGGTCAAAATCTCCTTCTGAAAATCCATACACAACCACACAAGTAGTTTTTATCTCCTTCCAGCTGTTTATCGCAAACTTAGATATGTGATTACCTGTGCAGCCTGGGCATGTCCAATGTGCAATGAACAGCCAGCAGAACTATGCATATTTGTTGCAAGACTGCTAGTTTATTCTCCATGAATTCAAGAGGATTCTGGCCACTGAAGCATTCTATTGTCAGATGGGATTGACTTGCCATTCAACAATTGAGAAAATTGTAATTAACTAGCACTTGGACTTAGATCTAGTTTACACAAAACCAGCTGGGCAACCTAGGGCTTCTAGTTATCTTATTTGACACATGGCTACAGTTTTAAAACCATAGATGTCATTTTTGAGAGGGTAAATGCTAAATATTCTTGTTTCCACAGCAAAAAAAAGGAACATGTGATAACCCAGCACTTTGAACAGACTGACTAAAAGACTATAAAATCTTGGCTTTAACTCCAAACTGGTACAGCTTTTCACATTGTTCTTTTGCTGCTCTTTTTCACTATCAGTACTGGAGGTTAATTTAATGTTTTTACTGTTTGGATTCAAAACCCAAATCAGAATGTTCTGCTGCTTGACCTCCTGAACAAGTCCATGCCATAAAAGACTGCTGTGTTCCTTGAATGTTTCAGCATATGCTGGAATATAAACAACAGCAGCAGAAACAAGTGATCAGACAAGAAATTCTGGAAATATGCATCAAAATTGCCCAGCCATGGGCAACCAAAATCAAAAGAAAAGCCTTTTGCTTAACTAAATCTTTCAGATTGACTTGACAAAGTAGAACAGAAGACAATTTGAAAAGAAGTCCTAAATTCGTAGAACCTGTCATGTTCTGAAACAAATGTTCAGAAAATCACACCAAACCATTGCTAAGGCAGCTTAGGGCTCTGATCATTTTGGAGCAGGCTGGTGCAGGAGGGCCTGGCATGCTCTGGTCTATGGGGTCACGAAGAGTCGGACACGACTAAACCACCTAGAGCGGACGAGTCGCCCAGACAGGTGGGGTATAAATCAAATAAATAAATAAATAAATAAACAAATAAACAAATAAACAAACAAACTAAACAATGACGACGGTGCAGGCTAAATAGGCAAATTCTTTGCCTTGTCTGAAGGGCCTGTCTATAAACTGCCTGCAGCTGAATTAAGCTATAGGCAGTTTCTCAACCAATCCTTTAAGACCAAGCAAAGAATATATATACAGACATTATTTTTATGTAAGTGATGCAGTGCATCAACTATGGTCTGCTAGTGTCTAAATAACAGTCCACTTCGCCTTCCCCTCTGCTAAGGAGCTGAGAAAGTATTCAGTTTCCCGATATCGTGAAGTGGCTTCCTTATTAAGTTATTTCACAATATCAGAAATTCAAAACAGAAGGAGTCTTGGCAGCCAGAAGGCTCATTTTTGGTTTGTTCCTAGCGATCATATGTGCTGGAAACAGACCAAACTATGGTGATCCTACCATCACCAAAAACAAAGAGAAGCCCCTGACGGGGGAATGCCCTGGGGACAATTTGGTTCACTTCAGCAATTATGTTGTGTAATCACTTGAAAAAGGAGCGAACCAACCCATCCCCACCATGGACCAAAAAGCAAACAAAATGCCTGTCTGGTGGCTATTCAATTATGATTTGAAGACCAATGCTTCAAATGGAGACTGTTCATGCTCATCAAGCTAAATGATATAGCAATTTTCTGTGAGGTTAGCCATGTAGTCTGTGTCAGCAACAACAAAAACAAAACTATTACAGCACCTTTACAAGTAACAATTTTATTTCAGAGTCCATTTCTGTGGATATAACTTCCCTCTTCAAACACATGGTGTGGATTATATTAGCATAAGCTCACAATGAGATGTGTTAATCTTAAACGTTTTGGTCCACCATGGTTTTATTGATATTAAAAACATTGTGAACCTTGATATCCGATACCTCTCTGCTTCTCGTTTACAATTTCTTTCATGGCAACTGTACAGATTCATATACTGTATAGGGGAACTGTTCTCAATCAGATTCCCAAGATAACATTTTACAACCACTGCTATATTCTGTAATGGATTTGAAAAATGCTACTATATTGTATAGTATAAAAATGGCTCCAGTGGATATAGCAGAAATAAGTAATGGTTCTGAGCAAGGTTCCCTGTAAGCTGGGCACATGTGTGCCTCTGTGCAGCTGTCTTTCCCCTCTGCACAGCGATCACGTTAGGTTCCGGTCATGACGAGGAGTCGTGCATGCACGCAGCAACAAAGACGTGCAAGAGAGAGGTGGAGCCCCTTCCAGTGGAGCTGAACGTTAGAGAGTACTATGGTTCTGAGGAATCAATTACTCCATTCAGATATCATGCAAAGCTATGTTTGATATCTGGGGTAACAAATATGGCTTGTAATCACACAGCAAATCAGGGGGAAAACATATTTAAAATCATTTTGCAAATAATAACCTCTGTTAATTATATTTGATATGACTTCCAGATTAATGAATTATGGTTACAACCATGGTTCTTTTTGCACATCTCGTGTAGCATGGAAGTGAGAGTGAACTTATGGACCTGAAGACTTTAAATCAGAGGACCCCAACCCCCGGTCCGCAGCCCGGAGCCAGTCTGTCGCCTGAGCCGGACCAGTCTGCAAAGACAGTTCTCTCACCCCACCCCCCACACGCACTCACCCCCACACAATCTGTTTGTGCCTGCACATGTGCTCCAGTGTGCCCGTCCAAGTGCCGCATCACTGTTTGTGCACGAGCGTGTGCCCACACAAGCGCTGCACCACAGTTCACGCATGCGCATGAGTATGGGGGTTGCCCCGCCTTCCCCAGCCGGTCTGCGGGGTGAAAAAAGTTGGGGACCCCTGCTTTAAATGATAGCAAACAGGCAGTTCTAAATCACAAATTGCATGAACTTGCCTGCTGTACATATGGAAAATCAAAAGACAGTCTGGACTCTAAACTACAGCTAATACAAATCATGGTTCAATTCTGTAATATCAATTCAGATGTAACACCAAACTTTTATTTTGCACTTACAGAATAGCTCTTTTATGATGGAACAGCAGCTCACCCATATGGCAGCAGTTATCCTAAATAATTTACTTGGAAATCTGGCCAAAAGCTGCAATGTGAGAATATCATAATGAAAAAATACAATCTTGCACACTTCTTTTACACTAGGTGTCTGTGGGAAGCATGCTCTGTATCTGCTACTAAACTTGCAGGGTTTTCTCCACACCTCAAAGTCTTTGAAACTATCCCTTCCTTGTTGCTTCCTTTCTTAGATGTCTTTCCCCTCTCTTTTATTTTCTGCTTTCCGAATACAGACCTGCAATAGTATGTATAGAAAAAAATAAAGAGCTGTAAACTGCATGTTAAAAAAATTCCTTTAGCCAAGATGCATTCACACTGATCATTTTTCAGTGAAGTGAAGAAAAATGAGACTAGGCAGATCTCTCCACAATGATCTCTGCATTAAAAAAGGGCATTACTAAAGTTGAAATCCTTCTCACAATTCAGTCATTAGCTGTTGAGAAGTATTTATCAGAAGAAGGGTTGAAAATGCAGATTTCAACACAGCTTAGAAGTTGTATGTTTTTACTTGTAAGATAAAATAAAATGTTTCTTTAGGATAGCTGAGATTCCATAGAATAATTAAACACAGAGAGATGGAAGTGCCCATTTCAGACCTCTCTCAGTACCACCATGTATATGACGTTTTCTGATACTCTTCCTTTCCATCATTAAGTTTAAAAGGGGGAGAAGTTATATATGTACAAGAGAAAGACACCCAGAGTAGTGCCTCTACATGAATGGGAGTGGGATACATATTGAATAAATAAATACATTAAATTCTGTCTTCACTAAAATGAAGAGGAAAATTGTCACAGGTGGGCTCCTGTACAAATCAAAACTTTCTTGTGCACAAGGAAAAAAACCGCACACAAGCAAAAGCAATAAGTTGAAGAGAAAAGGATGAGTTTGACTTAACCTGGAGTGGAAGGAGGAGGAGGAGGATAAATAAGAATAGCTAAGCTACTCATCAGGAATGGGGAAATGACAACAAAGAAAACTCCCTATCTTAAAAATGGGCAAAAAGGAGGAACCTGGGAGCTATAGACCATCAGCCTGACATGAATCTCAGGGAAAATTCTGGAGCATAAAGTGATCACCATAAAGTGATCACTCTGAAAACACCTTGGAAACAATGCAATAATAACCAGAAGCCAACACTGATTTGTCAAGAACAAATCCTGCCAAACAAATCTTATAATTTTTGATCAGGTAATCTCCCAAGCAGACAATGGGAATGCGGTAGACATAATATATCTCATCTTCAACAAAACCTTTGACAAAGTACCCCACAATATTCTAATTAGCAATTTAATTAGGTGTGGGCTGGATAGAACAACTATCAGGTGAGCACACATTTGGCAACAGAATCATACTCAGAGTGTTTATCAATGGCTCCTTCTCAAACTGGGAGGAAGTAACAAGTACAGTACCACAAGGATCAGTCCTTGCCTGGTACTCTTCAATATTTTTATTAATGACTTGGATGGAGTGTGCAGGGACTGGGACTGCTTATCAAATCTGCAGATGACACAAAATGGAATGGAATAGCTAATACCATGGAAAACAGAAACAAAAATCAAAAAGATCTTGATAGGTTCAAGCAGAATTAAATTTAATAGAGGTCATGCAAAATGTCCCCCTGTGGTTACGCGACTTTTAATTGTGCTCCTGTTCTGTTCAGGTCACGTGACGTTTATTCCAGGATGTGTGTCCCAATGTATTTTTAGGTTACCAAGTCATTTTCTTCCAATTCAGTAGGGGGTCTAGAGCTTCTTGTTCAGACTGTTTGATAGAAGTTAACCGATGCATCAACACAAACGCCGTGGAATTTTTTAAAAAAATCAAATGCACTTTAAAAGTACATGCACTGTGAGAGTAGTTCAAAAACATTGCAATAAGATCATTCACACATGCCACAACACCACATTTTTTTAAAGAGCTGCAACGAAAAGTAGAAGACTCTGGCCAAGTGAAAAATGATCTACAGTTAGCATGCTTGCAAGGTACAGTGGTACCTCGCAAGACGATTACCCCACAAAACGTTTTTTTCGCTAGACATTGACTTTTTGCGATCGCTATAGCGATTCGCAAAACAGTTTTTCCTATGGGGGATTTCACTGGATTTGGTCTGTGCTTCGTAGACCATTTTTTCACAAGGCAACACTTTTTACAGCTGATTGGCAGCTTCGCAAAATGGCTTCCCTACGGGCGATCTTCGCAAAATGGGTGTTTTTGGGACCAATGCTTCACAAGACAGCGATTTAAACAGCTGATCAGCGCTTCGCAAAATGGCTTCCCTATGGGCAATTTTCACTGAATGATGACTATTTCCCCCATTGGAACGCATTAAACGGGTTTCAATGCATTCCAATGGGGAAACACTTTTCGCTAGACAATGTTTTCACAAGACAGCGATTTCAATGGAACGGATTAACATCTTCTAGTGAGGCACAATAAATGATGTGCTAATGACTGTGTGGTCATGTGACCACAAATTTAAATCGCAAAATCAAAGGAGGAGAACTGGAAAACATTTTGTTGGTATGACCACAACCAGAGGTAAAAGGAAAGTTTTATACCTAGGCGGAAAACCACAAACACATAAAATGGGGGATACTTGGTTCAGTAATACTATGAGCAAGAGGAATCTTGGAATGGTTGTAGATCACACACTGAATATGAACCAACAGTGCAATGTAGTTACGAAAAAAGGCAAATAAGATTTTAGGATGCATTAAAAGAAGTATAGTCTCCAAATCTCATGAAGTTTCCCTCTATTTGGCACTTGCTAGGCCTCATCTTGAGTAATGTGTCCCGTTTGAGACAGCACACTTTAAGAAGGATGCTGCCAAACTGGAATATGTTCACAAGAGGGCAACAAGGCTGTTCAGAGGACTGGAAAGCAAGCCCTGTGAAGGAAAGATGGAAAGAACTGGACATGATTAGCGTTGAAAAAAAGAAGACAGAGGGGAGATGTGATGGCACTTTCAAATACTTGGAAGGTGGTCATACAGAGGAGAGGCAGGAGCTGCTCTCAGTGATCACATGTAGGACATGTGACAATGGGCTCAAACTACAGAAAGCAAGATTTAGGCTGAATGTCAGAAAAAACTTCTTAACAGTTGAGAGTTGTACAACAATGAAATAAATTGCCTCAGGAGATGGTGAGCATTTCAACACTGGAAGCATTAAACAAAATTGACAACCGTCTGTCCGATATTGGCCTGGATTTCTGCATTGAGCAGGGGTTGGACTCAATGGCCTAACAGGTCCATGCCAACTCCATCATTCTATGATTCTAAGAAGTTGCCATAAATCATTAACCATTCTGAGATAGTGTTTTTGAACAGGTAGCTCTAAAAGCTCTACCTTCAACTATTTTGTGTTTCTTTCCATGTTTCTTAGAAATATTCCTCACTTCATACGCTTGCTGTTACTCCTTATTTCTCCTTCATTATATGATCCAGGCCAATAAGGAATGAGAGTGGACAAAGTACAAAACTTTGGGGGAAATGGGTGGGGGGGGGACTTTCCCAGCTTGTAAAGACCAGCTCCATGGCATGTGAAGACGAGATTCCTTTGGGCTGGATTGGGGTCTGTGCTATGGACCTGGTATTACCAAATCCTATCCTGGAAATTTGCTTGGTACAGTCTCTTTTGTCTGAGATGAACATTAACATCTTTCTGTGCTTACTTGGAGAACTGAGGGAAAACTATAGTGCCTCACATTACGATGTTAATTCGTTCCAGCGAAATCACTGTAGGATAAAAACATCATAAAGAGATTTTTAAAAGCCCATACAAACGCATTAAAACCCGATTAATGCATTCCTATGGGCTTGAAACGCACCGTCCAGCGAAGATCCCCCATAGCGTGGCCATTTTCGCTGCCCACGCAGCAAGGACTCCGTCCCAGAAAACAGCGGGCGGCCATTTTTTTTACCTGGTGGCCATTTTGAAACCGCCGATCAGCTGTGCGGAAATCGTCATTTTGCGATAATCAGTTAGTGAAGCAGGGAACCAATCATCGCAAAGTGAAAAAACCCCATAGGAAACATCATTTTGCGATCGCAAAAACTTCATCGTTATGCGATTTCGTTGTGGCGCAGTGGTTAAAACGCTGTACTGCAGCTAAAACTGCTCACGACCTGGGGTTCAAATCCCAGGTAGCCGGTTCAAGGTTGACTCAGCCTTCCATCCTTCCGAGGTCGGTAAAATGAGTACCCAGCTTGCTGGGGGGGGCAATGTGTAGCCTGTATAATTAAATTGTAAACCGCCCGGAGAGTGCTTGTAGCGCTATGGGGCGGTATATAAGTCCAATAAATAAATAAATAAATAAAACAAAGTGCTCGTCTTGTGAGGCACCACTGTATAGAGAAAGAGGATGTATAAACTACTCTTTTAAAAACCATTCAGATTTTTCTAACTTTAAATGTTCAAAAAATACCCAAATAATTTTGGTACCATGGTCTGCACATTGCTATCAAGGACCACATATTTAATCTGCTGATGTCACTGCTGTAATGCAACACGAGTGAAACCTACATTGTATACAATTTGAAAAATAGATCGTCTTCACTCTGAAGCCCCTATATAGCTCTAGTTGTGCCAGGATCAAAGACAAGAGCACATACACCCTGTACATACTAAGCTCCCATCTCAAATATGCAATCTCATCAGATTGGAACAAAACATGTCTATTGTACTGAAATGACATTTTTCTACATGCCTCAAATTGGACCACACAGCTCAAAATAGAGCTGCCTCAAGAAACCCCTCCTTTTGTTGTGCCATTTTTGTTTAATAAACATCCAGCAAGAGAAGAGTCCTCCAGATCTTGCTGACCATGTTGTAACTTTCTGGTTCATCCTAACTTTCCATAAAGGTATCATTAGTTTTATTTTTATTCTTCAAAAAAAATCTACATGGAGACAGGCAGCTGTCAACATTTTACAGACACATTCCATTAAAAACTGGCTTTTCTTCCGACATAAAAGCATCAGTTATCTCCCTCAAAGTCAATTTCCCTTTTATTTGTAAATAAAATAGGAAGGCCGCTTTAAAATTCTTGATGCATAGTCGAATGCTAGTCCTTTTTGATGAGCACTAGCTTGCTAAAACTCCTGTCAGCTTCTATAAACCAATGACAATGTGCAAAACCCTGAAAATTAGTTGCAGGGTTTTTTTTTTTTTTGGTACACTACATATGTCACATGATAGGGCACACAACCATTGTCCTCATCAGAGGAAGCAGGGGAGAGAGAGCAAGCAAAATACACTGGCTTCCTTCTGTTGTTCTCCACTTCTGCTCTGCAAATCCAGCAGGGTCTTGGGCAGCGAGAATAAACAACATTTGCTCTCAATAAATAGTATACTCAAATGAGCATCCAGAACAGTGTGCCCTGTTTTACCTTGCTCTGGTGGTCCCAATGCTGCTGTCCAGCACAGCAAGACATCAGGCTAACATTGTGGTATGAATCCCAGCAGACATAACACTTTCATACACTTGCAAAAGCCTGGCATGAAAATCTTCATAAATTTCATTTCCACAATTCAGCTCAACTCTAATTACAGCCCTAATTAGAGAAAGCTATTTTTTCATTGCATAAAAATGCATGCTTTTGCCATTTTTGTCTTTGTCTACGTTGCTGGGTTGGTGTTTAAAATTAAGTAGATCTGTTAAAGTCATTTTTAAATCTGTGAACCAGCCTGTGTGGCTTTGGTCAAGCTGCCCAATCCCAGGGTGCCCTGCAGGAGAAGGGAATGATAAACCACTTCTGAATATTCTCTTTCTCTACCTAGAAAACCTTGAAAAGAGTCACCATAAGTTGGAATTGACTTGACAGCAAGCTATTATTCTTATTCTTTAATAATAACTGTAAGGAGTTCGTTATCATATGTTACCTGCATCACAAACTGTCAGAAGAACAAGCAAATATTTGAACTGCAAACTTGCATATATAAGTTATATATAAATTGATAATTAAAATACAGAGGTAACTTCCACTAGCTTTCAGAGAATAGTAAGCTAAAGTTTGGCTTTAATATTTGGCAGTGCTTCTGTTTAGAAGGAAAACATTGCTGGCGTTATGTACACTTAAAGGAATCAGGAAACATGCCTTCAGGCATTCTCTCAAATGTCTTGTTGGCTGATGCTGCAACAGAAGGAAGACTAAGAATTGAGAAAGCATGCAGTTTACCAAAGTACTGCAGTCCCAATCTTGAAATAAATTCCCCTTTGCTTATCTGCTACATTTTTGAGTAGGACTTTAACATCCTATTATTTTGAATGTTTTCCTGGCTCACGGCAAAAAAATATTGACAAAGTTCTACCAACAGGACTGTTATTGTCTCTGTATATTTGAGAGCAGTCTTCACAAGTTCACCTGCCACTATTAAATCCTTGGTTTGGAAGAACAAAGTAAAAAAAAATGTGTTAGCATTCCAAGCTGTTTTACAATACCAGCTTCTACAGTAGCAAATCAAATTGTTCTTTCAATTAAACCAGTTTAGTGTTTTCACAGAAAAGCTGGCCTTCTCTTTTTCCAAAAGAAACAACAGTTTATGCACTATCTGAAGTTTTTACTAGCATTGGGAGCAAAGAGCTTTTATTTCCTTATTCCTGTGTTCAAGATTTTATATAACAAAATAAAACAACCAGGATCCCTCTGCACATCAAAAGTATTTACTAGAAACTGTATGTGCCGATCTACCAAATCCAGGATTACTTCAATTATACAATAAAGTTTCATTTGATGCCTTTTTTATATCAGTGACCACCATCTAGCAAGTGAGGCAGATAACCAAGAGGGAGGGTCTTTGAGGTAATGGCACCTCATCTCAAAATATGCTGTTCTTGGCTTCCACAGTGTCCTTTCCACAATCTTCTGTGTGGCCTTTTTCAGCATTATTCTAATTACCAAAAACCTTTTTTTAAAACTCACGTTGCCCATGCCTATCAGTTTCAATGTTTTTATTTACTGGTTGCTTGGCTAGTTCTCATATTTTACAGTTTTAAGGTTTTATATTTTATTCTATAATTTAATTGGTTTTATGTTTTGGTCTCAGGCTACTCAGAGAACTTTATATACAGTAAATAAACAGTCACTGATGGTGAGCCATTGCTGGGAAACATATGGATTATGGCAATGAACTTGGTTGTGTTGTGAGGTCCCGCACCAGCACATAGCATACTGAGATATTTTCCCTGGACTCAGGTGGCCCGGTGAATTCTCCTGATATCTTTCCAGCCAACTTCACCATCTATTGCCACTTTGTAGTTGTCCCTGCTCCTCCTATTCTCAAGAGTAGCTACTTCACAGTACTGGCAGTTGTCTCTAATATGACAACTGCCACCAGGTAAATCTGTGAATGAGCTAGCAAGCAGGAAAGAAAAGAAATCATCTTATGGCTTCAGCAGGGTCGGTTTTGAGCTGTGAGGGCATCAGTGGTTGTGTGTGAGTCCCACTGATGGCAATCTCCCTAGTCATGGTGAAAACTTTGAACCCATTGTATGCTGGAAAATGGAGAAAAAGGAGAAGGCTCCATGATTTAATCGAGACCCTTTTTTTAAAAAAAAAAGGATTCTGATCTGACTAAAGAAGGGTGAGACACAAGAAAGAGAACAAGGAAGACATTTAAACCAACAGAATAAGAAGTAAGAGAAAAAAAGAGACACATTAAAGGTGCCCTAGTAGATGCAAATAAAAAAACATAGATACCGATGAAGACTCTTGGACTTTGGTACACAGAGCAGGGCAAATGGAAGGTGAGGTGGAGTTAACATTCTCATATAAGTGGACCTTGACCTTGTTTGGAGTTGCTAGCAGCAAAGCACAGCTTTACTACAACCTTGACCAAAGGACAGTACACTCCTGTCTGGGGCAGTTGCTTGCCACTCTGGGACAGATGCACACAGAGTGGTGGGTGAAGAAGGGAACACCCATGTAGGCAGCCAGATTGGCTAAATCAATCCTGGCACTCAATGAAGCAACTAATACGAAAGCCAGGTCTTTCTCACACCTGAAGAAGAGAGCTAAGGAGTATGATTATAATTCATATAAATACTTTAGGCATGCTCAAAGGATTGCAATTTTTTTTCTTAGTGCTTGCACAAGAGGGTATTCGCTACCCCCTTGAGTATGTGGAACCCTGTTGCTTTAAACAAAGTGACTGGTGCAACTGAATGCAGTGCACCTATGCCTGTGGAGTGTTGTGCTCTCTGATTCTCAGTAGGATTCTGCCCCAAACCTTTATTTTCCTTTGAGGCACATATTATGATTAATAGCAGCAGTCATTTTAAAGTGTTCTTAAATTACTTTTCAGTTAAGCAGGGCCCCCAAAGTGATGTACAATATAATGGGTGAAATCCAGCATTAAGTCACTATTAAAGTAAGCTCACCAAATGAGTGGGGATTTGGTGAGTCAACTCCTCTGTAAATTATACTGATTCAACAGGCCTACTCTAGTTGCAACTTACTATTGGATTTCAGTCAGTATATTGTAAAAGAACAGATTAAAATCAATTTTTAAAAAACAAAGGCCAAATGTAGTTATTAACCTGCAAACTGTCTTGTAGGATCAGGCCAATGCCTTTTAAGCCCTCTTCTTCCACAATGGCTCCCCAACCATGGTTTAAGGTTTTCTTTAACGACCAAGAAACAACAAACAGGGCAGAAACCTCTTGTTTTACATCTGCAGATCACTGTTATCAGATTGTGAAGATAAACAATCTGCTACAGGAGAAACAGAAGACAATATCTCTGTGTACAATATGACTCTTATGTGCTGTTGTGCTCAGTTATCAGAGTAAGCCTCCTTGAATTCAGTGGAAGTTACTGCTGGTAAACTGACAACTGCATTGCATAGCTGTCAATGGAGATGCTAAAAGTAAAACTTCCTTTTTTCTACCTTTCACTCTGAACAGCATGTAGCTATTATTAATCCTGCTCCCTTGCGGTGGTTTCATCACACTCTTTTACAGAGGGCCTTGCAAGCTGCTCTACTGAGCTTCTGTCCTACAAAATATTTTTCCTCCAAAGCATTAGACAAATTTCATACGAGGGCAAATCTCCTAAAGGCTCATCTAGGCACATGGGATTATTAATGACAGGAATGCAGATGTAGACCAGTATATAGCATTTATACATCCACCTTTTTAAAAAGTGTTTTTAAGGGCAATTACCCTACATGGAGATATTGGCATTTTCCTGGTTTTGTGGTTTCTGACAAGCAGTGTCCACAATGAAATTTTTCATTTTGAAAGTATGTTTTTAAAAAGAAATAATTTGCTTTAAGATACTTGCAGATTAATGAGGTTTGCAGGTTCTGTAAAAGTTAACACTCACTCCTACAAACCTAGTTGCATTTAATGGTTGATGTGGGTTTTTTGGGCTCTTAGGCCATGTTCTGAAGGTTATTCTTCCTAACATTTCGCCAGTCTCTGTGGCCGGCATCTTCAGAGGACAGCACTCTGTGCTCTGGTGCAGTTTGTTTGGGAGTTGAGTATTTATGGCTGTGAGATCAGCTTTTGTCCTTTTTGGGAGATGGGTGATTATGGTGATCAGTGTGTTTTTGTTGTGAGTTGTTGTGATAAGGAGGAGAGATTATCTATCACTGTGATTCATGGGTGTCGTTAGCTGGTCTTTTGTGTGTAGTGATCACCAGTCCTTGTGGCTCGGTAGAGTTCGTTGACCTTTTGTATGCTGTATTTTTTCAATGCTGGGAGCCAAGTTTTGTTGAGTTTCAAACTTTCCTCTATTCTGTTGAAGTTCTGCTGGTGTTTGTGGACTTCAATGGCTTCCACAAACCAGCCTAGTACACGACCTATCCGGAATTGGCCACAACAATTGGCCTCCATCTAGCATTTCTTGTGACCAATTTGCAGCATTTTTTAAAAATCAAAAGTGGAGACCATCTGCCCGGATCTCGCATCCTTTTTAAAAACAGTGAATCGAGCTGAGACATCCAGCGCAGCACCTTGTCCGTTGAGAATTACTCAGTTTCAACCTGTGATGTCCGCAGAGGTGGACAAGGTCCTTGATTGCTACTGAGCCACCTCCTCCTCCCTTGCCCAGCCTGGCTAATCAAAGCTGCCAGGCCGGTGATAACTGAATGGGCCACTGAAATAAGAAATGGGTTTCTTCCTGAGAGGAAACGCTCATTAGACCCATTAGGAAGAAGCTGAGCTTGGCGGCGAACAACATTGACAATTATAGGCCCATCGCCAATGTTTCTTTCCTTAGCAAGATAGTTGAGAGGGTGGTGGCCAACCAGCTCCAGGCTTTCTTGGATGAAACCAATGCCCCGGATCCATTTCAGTTGGGCTTCAGGCATGGAAACAGTATTAGTCACCCTGCTGGATGACCTACTTAGGGAGGCTGATGGGAAAATGTCCTTGCTCGTCCTCCTTGATATCTCAGCCATCTTTGATACCGCCAACCACGGTATCCTCCTGGAGAGGCTCTCCGAGTTGCGGATTGGTGGCCTTGCTCTTGCTTGGCTCCGATTCTTCTTGGAGAGCTGTCCCCAGAGATTTCAGCTTGGGGAGAATGTACTGGCCCCGTGGGCCCTCAATTGTGAGGTGCCGCAGGGCTCGATCATCTCCCCAATACTGTTTAACATCTATATGAGGCCGTTGGGTGGGAGTCATCCAGGAATGTGGAGCTTCATGTCACCAATATGCTGATGACACTCAGCTCTATATCTCCTTTTTTCCATCTGCAGTGGATGCCTGCAGGTTGTTTTGCAATGGATGCAGTCAAATGGATTACGGTTGAACCCGGACAAGACGGAGGTCCTGTGGGTAGGTGGCCCCGATGTCAGTGGTTTGGGGAACTCCCTCTCTTTTTAGGGGGTGACTCTCACCACAAAGAATTAGGTTCACAGTCTGGGCGTCCATCTTGACCCAGCGCTTACCATGGAGGCCCAGGTAGCATCCATGGTTCGATCTGCTCACTTACATCTTTGGCAGATCACCCAACTGTGTCCCTATCTAGACACAGGGGTGCTCACCACGCTGGTTCATGTGCTCATAGTCTCAGGAATAGACTACTGTAACGCTCTCTACATGGTGCTTCCTTTGAGACTGATGCGGAAGCTCCAGATGGTCCAGAACACGACAGCCAGGGTATTAACAGCGGTGAAAAGATTTCACCATAATTCCCCCACCCTGGCTGCCTTACACTGGCTACTTATTCACTTTTGCATTGATTTCAAGGTGTTAACTAACCATCAGGTATAAAGCCCTTAACGGTTTAGGTCCTTGATAGCTGGCAGAGTGCCTTCTTCTGCCCAGTTCTACCCGTATCACCCATTCCAGTCAGGCTGGACAGCTAAGGGGCCTAACACCAAGAAAGGTCCGGCACGGAAAGACTAAAACCATGCCTTCTTGGCAGTGGCCCCTCACCTATGGAACAACCTACCTGTAGAGAGGCTTGGCTCCCTTGCTGAGGACCTTCAAGATTAACCTGAAGACATGGCTATATAGGCAGGCCTTCCCTACAGCTATTACCTAGTCTATTTCCCTTTTTCTCTCTTTCTTTTTCTTCTTCTTCTCGTCCTTTCCCCATCTTGGACTCTGTGATTAACTTGGATTCTACGTTGTTGTTGTTGTTGTTTAGTCGTTTAGTCGTGTCTGACTCTTTATGAACCCATGGACCAGAGCATGCCAGGACCTCCTGTCTTCCACTGCCTCCTGGAGTTGGGTCAAATTCATGTTGGTTGCTTCAATGACACTGTCCAGCCATCTCATCCTCTGTCATCCCCTTCTCCTCCTGCCTTCACACTTTCCCAAAATCAGCGTTTTTTCCAGGGAGTCTTCTCTTCTCATGAGATGGCCAAAGTATTGGAGCCTCAGCTTCAGGATCTGTCCATCCAGTGAGCACTCAGGCTTGATTTCCTTTAGAATGGATAAGTTTGTTCTCCTTGCAGTCCAGGGGACTCTCAAGAGCCTCCTCCAGCACCACAATTCAAAAGCATCAATTCTTCGGCGGTCAGCTTTTTTTATGATCCAGCTCTCACTTCCGTACATCACTGCAGGAAAAACCATAGCTTTGACTATTCGGACTTTTGTCGGCAAGGTAATGAATGTCTCTGCTTTTTAAGATGCTGTTGAGGTTTGTCATTGCTTTCCTCCCAAGAAGCAGGCGTCTTTTAATTTCGTGGCTGCTGTCTCCATCTGCAGTGATCATGGAGCCCAAGAAAGTGAAATCTGTTACTGCCTCCATCTCTTCCCCTTCTATTTCCCAGGAGGTGATGGGACCAATGGCCATGATCTTAGTTTTTTTGATGTTGAGCTTCAGACCATTTTTTGCACTCTCCTCTTTCACCCTCATTACAAGGTTCCTTAATTCCTCCTCACTTTCTGCCATCAGCGTGATATCATCCGCATATCGGAGGTTGTTGATATTTCTTCTGGCAGTCTTGATTCCAGCTTGGGATTCCTCCAGTCCAGCCTTTCGCATGATGTATTCTGCATATAAGTTAAATAAGCAGGGGGACAATATACAGCCTTGTCATACTCCTTTCCCGGTTTTGAACCAATCAGTTGTTCCATATCCTGTTCTAACTGTTCCTTCCTGTCCCACGTATATGTTTCTCAGGAGATAGATAAGGTGGTCAGGCACTCCCATTTCTTTGAGGACTTGCCATAGTTTGCTGTGGTCCACACAGTCAAAGGCTTTTGCATAGTCAATGAAGCAGAAGTAGATGTTTTTCTGGAACTCTCTGGCTTTCTCCATAATCCAGCGCATGTTAGCAATTTGTTCTCTAGTTCCTCTGCCCCTTCGAAATCCAGCTTGTACTTCTGGGGGTTCTCGGTCCACATACTATACTGCTAAAGCCTACCTTGGAGGATTTTAAGCATAACCTTGACAGTGTGGGAAATGAGTGCGATTGTACGGCAGTTGGAGCATTCTTTTGCACTGCCCTTCTTTGGGATTGGGATATAGACTGATCTTTTCCAGTCCTCTGGCCACTGTTGAGTTTTCCAAATTTGTTGGCATACTGAATGTAGCACTTTAACAGCGTCATCTTTTAAGATTTTGAATAGTTCCACTGGAATGCCATCACCTCCACTGGCCTTGTTGTTAGACAAGCTTTCTAAGGCCCACTTGACTTCACTCTCCAGGATGTCTGGCTCAAGGTCAGAAAGCACACTATCTGGGTTGTCCGGGATATCCAAATATTTCTGGTATAATTCCTCTGTTTATTCTTGCCACCTCTTCTTTGATGCCTTCTGATTCTGTGAGGTCCCTACTATTTTTGTCCTTTATCATGTTCATCTTTGCACAAAATGTTCCTTTAATATCTCCGATTTTCCTGAACAGATCTCTGGTTTTTCCTTTTCTATTATTTTCCTCTATTTCTTTGCATTGTTCATTTAAGAAGGCCCTCTTTTCTCTCCTTGCTATTCTTTGGAGGTCTGCATCCATTTTCCTGTAACTTTCCCTATCTCCCTTGCATTTTGTTTCCCTTCTCTTCTCTGCTATTTGTAAGTCCACGTTGGACAGCCAGTTTGCTTTCTTGCATTTCCTTTTCTTTGGGATGGTTTTTGTTGCTGCCTCCTGTACAATGTTACGAGCCTCTATCCAAAGTTCTTCAGGCACTCTGTCCACGTTATTTTTATGTTATATGTAAACCACCCAGAGTAGACACATTCTAGATGGCTGGTATATAAATCTAATAAATAAATAAATATAAAGTAATCATAATTAATCAGAACCTGGCCAAGGATTTCATTACAATGTACACATATTTTAATTCTGCAAGGCTTAATAGAAAAATTAATAAAAAATAATTTTAGCCTAATATTATCTGAAAGTAGTGTCTATCCCACTGTTGCATCTATTTACAATTCAAAGCACTTGAATTCTGCTTTTCAATTGTAAGAACATTCGGAGTGACTACTACCATCACAGTGGTGCCAAATACCTGTAAGGTGTTACTGAACTAGCAGTATTATTAGTTCTCTAATAATTTAGTTTCAGTAATTGTGCCTGGCACAAGGGTTGTGAAGTTGCCTGGAGTGATTATACTCAAGTGGCAGCAGAAAAGCAGTGGAATTACCACTAGCAATCAAGCACACTGATACAGGACACTTTACTCAACAAATGTTAACACAAAAAATTGCAAGATGCAAGTGACAGTTTAGTTCTGTTGATTGAATATAGGACTGCTCCCTGATAACCATTTGAGATTTAAGCAACTTGTGCTCTGCCACTCAATAAATTGATTATAGTTTACAACTACTACTAATAAAGTGTTTTACTGCTTTCTCATGTCCTATGTTACAAGAGTTGGAGGAACAGGTGTAACAACCATTAAAATATCCAGCAAAATATGAGGCCTAAATGCCCCTTCCCAACCAGACTAAACACACTGCACTTACCGAAATAAACAGTGCCTACTAACATATGCACAACTTCTTGAACTCTCTGAGGTAACAGAAGTGTTACCTATTGAAGTTAAATATCCCATAGATACACTATATGTTTGAGACAGCCAATCAAAAGTTCATGCAATACATTGATCATTCATACAAAAAAAAAGTTGTGGTGCACAGTGCAATAACCAGGCAGGATGAATTAAAAGCAAACTTTATCAATAAGAAGGCATGCTAATACTGTACTGAGAAACTATTTCCTGTGGGAACAGAATCTCAAATCTAAGTAAACAGTGCATCGAAGACACTTATTCACAGACTGTATCGAAGAGGAAGTTTTTCCTAATCACTGTAATACTATACTGGAAAATGTGAGGAAATTAATATCTAAAGAAGCTGCACCAGCGACTGCATATTTTAGTGCTTCAGACTCAGTTCACCCTACATGTCTTATACTGATCCTGCTTACCTACTTTGATTATAACAAATTAATACTCTTTCCATGTGGCTATCAGCCATAGGAGCACAATGAACCAGGGCTCCTGAAATTGTCTACGTCTGGAAGAGCACAGTTTCCCTTTAGTCAAAAGGGAACAATGCATCTCTGGCAAAGGAAATGGACATCTCCAGTTTTATTTATTTACAAATATGCGAACAGGCTGTAAATGGAAGCAACAAGTACTGCTACATCAGATTCCCAGAGAGAGACCCTGCACCCCAAGACAATGTTTTGCCTTAGGCCAACCAACATTTATTTCTATATCTGTGTCTCTTCAAAACCACAATTTCGACTATCTCTTTGCCACTTCCCTTCACACAGGTGTCACTTCTTTGAAGTTAGCCAGTAGTAACAGCTCTTCATAATCTAAGTCTAACATCTCCTAGACATTACTGAATACAGTGGGGTCTCTACTTAAGTACTTAATCCATATTGGAAGGTGGTTCTCAAGTTGAAAAGTTCTTATGTTGAATCTGCATTTCCCATAGGAATGCATTGAAAACCATTTAATCCGTATCTGCTCTTTTCCATCCATAGAAACTACAGTGGAACCTCTACTTAAGAACTTAATCCGTTTTGGAATGGTGTTCTTAAGTTGAAACGTTCTTAAGTTGAAGCAAAATTTCCCATAGGAATGGACTGAAAACCAATTAATCCGTTCTGGCTGTTTTTTTGTTATGTAGAGGTGCGTTCGTACATTGAAGCATTAGTTCCCATAGGAACTAATGCAAAGCTGGTTAATACATACTCTACCACTAGGGGGAGAATTTTTTTTAACCTAAGATGACCTAAGGTTAAAAAAAGAGCAGGAAAGGTTTTTTTTCCTGTTCTTATCTTGGATTTCTGTTCTCAAGTAGAAGCAAAATTTAGCAAATGGAGCTGTTCTTAAGTTGGATTGTTCTTAAGTACGGACGTTCTTAAGTAGAGACTCCACTGTAGAAAGATCTTTTGCATGCATGCACAATCCTTTCTTAGTTGCTAAAGAAGATCCACTTGTAATTCACTTCTTTGCTAGTCTCATGTGCTTCTCATCTACCTCATCCAATTCCTGGCAAGTACTCCGATAATCCTGAACAGACCTTCAAGACTAGACTATCTCTTTTGTCTTTTCTCCTACCTTGAAAGGGAAAATGCCAGATCTGTTAAGTAAAACACAACTCCACGAAGGAGCCAATAGAAAAATTGCTTTGTAAATTACTTCTGTGCTCACATCAAGGGATCTACGGAAAAATTAATGAAGTTATATATATTTATCATGTCCAAACAGCCAGAAAGGCCTGTCCAATCAATTATGATGGCATTAAATTGTTGGAAATGGCTTGAGAATTCAACTAAATGACTATTATTGGCTTGGGAGTACCTTTGACTCATCAGAAGGTGTGATCAAGGAGAAGTGGAGGAGCATCAGCAGCAGGAGAAGTAGTACTAGCATTAAGTAGATGAATAGAGCAGAGCAGCAGTGAAGGAACATAGCTTCCTATTCATTTTTATTTTACTCAAATAGCTTAAAACGTGCTGCTTATATACCACCCCACAGCACTTAAATCACTCTTTGGGGAGTTAACAATTTAATTATGCAGGCTATACATTGTCCCCCACTGCAAGCTGGGCATTCACTGTAGTGACCGTGGAAGGATGGAAGGCTGAGTGAACCTTGAGCTGGCTACCTGGGATTGAACCCAGGCCTTGAGCAGAGTTTTGGGTGCAGTACTGCACTTTGAACACTGCACCCAGAGGCTGCTTCAAACAGGTTACCAAAAATGCTATATTTTTCTGTCCACCCTCAGATTCTTGACTGCCCTTTGACCTTGATCCCTTGAAGACACAAACTGACATTAATGTAATCACTGGAAACTGCACTAAACCATCATGACAGAGTATCTATCTATCTATCTATCTATCTGTCTGTCTGTCTGTCTGTCTGTCTGTCTGTCTGTCTGTCTGTATGAACGAACGAACGAACGAACGAACGAACGAACGAACGAACGAACGAACGAACGAACGAACGAACGAACGAATGAATGAACGAATGAATGAATGGAGTTCTATATGCTTTGTACTTTTGACTAACTACCTCCTTTTGAAATAATGAAAGAAAACTCCATGTCAGCTGAGGCAGCATTTTGGTCAAACTTCTGCTTTTGTTTTGTTTTTCTAAAACCTTGCCTCCTGCAAGCAATAAAGTGACAATCAGAAGTTGGGATCTAAGAAAGCTCTGAAGAGGCTGCTAGGAAAATACTCATGGCACTGAAAATCTGTGTCAGTGACAGAATGTTACAAACTAAGCAGCATCAAATCCCTGGTTACCAACTCCCCTTCCATTACTCTTGGGAACACTAGTTATCACACTTGAGACTGCAGCTGCTAAGAGTGGGAGTCACCAAGACATTAACATTTCTGTATTTACCAAATTAATTACTTCTGTTTATGTTCTTTTCCTTGGAATATACTGAGAAAGAAAGCACACAAACAGTCTTCTATGTCAGGAGGGCAACAGGGAGCAACAAATACACTTTTGCAAGCGTAAAAGAAAATCCTACGTACTGTACAGATTGTCACTGCTCTGTCCACCTAACTCCTGCACAGCTGAAAACATGATGACCTCAGCAACCTCAGTGTGCGCCTGCTACAGAAACATCCACACTAATAAGCAACCAACTTTCATATTACTGCAGACAAACAACGAAGAGTTAACATCCACTGGGTGAACCTATTCTGTGTCAGGAAAAAAGGTACTGAAACTTCCTCAGTGTTGGCATAGATCAATCAAGGAAGGACCCTGGTAGAGTCACTTTGTTTTGAGATCTAAAAACACACAGTCTACTTTGCATGGCTACACAGTGCTTTTTAGAGATCAGACATATTCCTTCAGTGCATCTAATCCCCTCCACACCATGTGATACACTGCACTCTAACCCTGTTTGTTCCATACCCATATATGCCGTAGATCAGAATAACAACACATTCATAATACTTGTACTATCTCCTTTGTCTCCCATACTATATCCTACTCGCTTTCCTCTAGTTTCTCTTGTACTTCCTGTTAAGAAACCAAGTGCAGAACTAGGACTGGAAATTTCTTCTAAATTGATATTGATGCAATCTAAAGCACAGGGAGGGGCACCCTTTTTACCAAAGAAAAACCAAAGAAGCTAAAAACTGTTCATGCCTCATAAAGGGAGCCTCTGTCTCCTTTTCTGAGGCCTGATCCCCACCTTTTCCAAAGCCTAAATAAATGTGTGTCTATTTTACTGTGCATTTTAACTTTTAATTTTACTGAGCTTCTGTTGTTATTTCTCCATGTGCCATTTCTGTAACAGGAAGAATATAAGGTACAACTCTGATTCCACTGATATCTGCCTACTATCTACAATACATTATTAAGGGGTAAATGTGACTATGTGTTGAAATTTAGCAGCTGGCTATTATCCATAGCAATTGCTAGTTCCAAAAATAATGTCCAAGACACAATACCTTCCTTTGTTATCATTAAAATGCCAAAATATTACATATAAAAAGATTAAATTTTATACAGATCTTCAACTCAAGTTACGTAGCTATCACGATCTAGAACCCTACCCTGTTTTCTCAGAGTTCCCAGTCACAGACATTCTGTAGCCACAGACAATTAAACCTGGTTGCAGAGTCCTATATAGATCTTCATGTCCAGTGTCTACTGACATTAGAGTCGTATTCCCATCCGCAATCTAGCAAACACCTATATAGGACTAGACAAAGAAAGTTATCAACTTTCATGTGATAATAAACAACAATACAGCAATGGTGTCTGCCTTTCCATCTGGGAACATGTATTACTCATCTATCAATTCTGAATTTTGTTATAATCAGTTATTAAAACAGAACAGCCACCCACTGCCTTGCATGTATGTATCAAAGAACAGTAAGTTATGTTTTTAATGTTACAGTTTCTTTTCACTTTATTATAAAGGGGGAGCTCAAAATAAGTCAGTCCTTATCTGAAAGTGCAGAACTAGAACCATTTTTAACAGTCTCATTTGCTAAACTAGTGTTCTACTCAATAAGATTATCAATATACTCATCTACCTATCCACTGAATGTTCACAATATTTAACACTGTACAGAGTGCAATTATTGAAAACATTCTTACAACTACGTAAATCACATCTGCAACATTCTGATATGTTCATTTACAAAAATAAAAATAATGAATTTGGTATTCTACAGACCAGACTTTTATTGCTTGCTTATGTAGGGCTGTGCATAAAGCTTAATGGTCAAGAAACCTCATTTTTAGCTGAGCTTGTTTTAATTTTAGCTGTGTTTAGTTTTGAGCTTCCAAAGTGGACTGTGCCCAACACAGCTCACAAGAAATACCAAAGTACAGCATCATAAACAAACAATGTACATGGTTAAAAGCTTTTCTCTCTTCTCTCTCTAAAGCTTTTGACAACTTACAGTAGTTCTTCTTCAACAGCCCCAGGGGGGTACAAAATTACCGTCGTGGATAGATGCCATTTCTGATTAACTAGAGCTTACAAATGTGAACTTTTGTGACATTGGTCTGAATTCTAACATTGAGAGATAATTCAAACGCAGTTCTGCCCTCCTTGTTGAAGCCATCTGCAAATCAATTCTCTTCAAATGCTGTCCAGAATCCTCTACATCAAATCTCATATAATATTTCTAGGACAGGCTAGGTCACTTAGATTTTCAAAACAGTTAGACTCCAAGATTTTTATCTTTTTATTGGGGAGAATGTCAACAGCTGACCAGGCAGAAACAAAACTGGGTACCAATGACACTGTAAAGAAGCCACAGTGATTGTTCTGCCCTCTTTCCTCTTTCACAATTCTGAAGCCATGGCCAGGAATAACAAATGCTCTGCCCTCACAAGGCACTGCATGAAGTCACCATTCCCCAGGCTCAGTGCTTATTCTGTAAAACAGGGATGTTGAAGACTTCCCTCAAAGGTTGCTTGTAATGAGAGCAAACCAGATAAAGAACGTAAAACACTTTGTACATTAACAGCACCACATTAATGCATCCTAGTAACAGTAGCAGCAGAAGTGCAGTGTTTGAAGAGCCCAAATATTATCAAGCTAGAGGTGCTTTCATCAGAATCATTCTGTTTATTGGGTACCAACTACAATACAGCAGCATTTACTGCTTATATTTCAGCAAAGCTAACTAGAGAGGCCAAACCTAGGCATCTAACTCCCAGTGAATGGAGACAGAATACAACTGCTTGTTTCCTTAATGCTAAATAGTTGTGTCAGTATATTCAAAGCACATTGAAATCTATGCCAGCATCTGAAAAAAGTGTGTGTGTTTATGTTACTGGAACGGCAGCATTGCCATCCTAAGTATTTAGGTGAAAGGTTGCGCTCCTTTTTCTCTTACATCATTGTCTCCAAAACCAATTCTTCTTGGGTAAGAAAGTGATAATATGAATGAAACAATACTGAATACGTAACAGACATGAATGGCTGTTTTCTGGAAGAGAAAGAATGTTAATCATTTTATGCTCTATTTATCCTTACAGCATAAAAACATGAAGGGGAGAATAGGAGGAAAGGAGTTTTTTTTTCCCCAATGCTGCATGACAATGCTTTTAACCACTAAGGTCATACCTGCATGTGATGACTGACAACTTTTCAGCTTGATTCAAAGCAAACAGCTGCTAGTTTGATTGCCTAGCAACTAAAAGTTGATAGATGACCCTTAAGATGGATAACTACCATAAATCACCTCATTCAGACACTCAGGGAAAAAAATTAAAAAACAATGGTTTTCATGGCATTTGCTGCATCCTGTAATGTGCAGTGATAAATTTGGCTACCTTATGGAAGCACAGTTGTGGTGGCTGCAATTAGACACTATTCTACAGTTCTTGAAGCTTAGAGCTTATTCTGTAAGATGTGCTCATATTAATATACACCACTGTCAGAAGAAGGCAGACTACCAGAAGCTACTGACAGTCACTATGAGAAAATGTGTATTTTATCTCAGCATCACCAAACAACCTTTAGTCAGAAAACAGCAATCTTTATGACACAGGCCTATATGCATTAATAATGGTTATAATTTAGTGTAATGACTTGACCCCTAGTTGACATTACAGGCACTGGGATAATACGAATTTGATAAACTGTTTCCTGTTTGTAAACACGTTGCATGTTTCTTGATTTGGAGAAATATGTTCCTCGAAGAAAATTCAAAAGCGATAGATAGGTTTAAAAGGACCAGACAGCCTAAAACAAACAGTTAGTTAAAATACAGTGTTAGGATTTAAATAAATTGATGCTAAACAATGTTTGACTTACTTTCAGGTAAATTCTCCTTACTGTTCCAGAAAACAGACTTTCTTTATTTTTGCAAATGAATTCTAAAACACAGGCTCATAATTTTTGGATTTTTTCTATTTTAAATGCTAGAGTGGCTGCTTTCATAAAATCTTTCATTTATCTTAACCATACACTGGGCTAACAAAGCAGGATAGGTGGGGATATATACGACTGTCCACTACTAGTCTGTGTACAGTACTGGTAAATACTGGAACTTTCTACAGGTTTATTTATTTGTGGATTCATTTACAGTATTTCCCTCAACTCCAACCTTTAAAAGACCGCAAATCGTAATACAAAACAAATCATATTAAAACAGCACGTTTTTTAAAAATGTAGTTCAAGAACAGCATATCATAATAAATTAGGAAAGGCTGGCTAATGGATGTGTTCCTACTATATCAGTAGAAGCGGGTCATC
Source organism: Pogona vitticeps (assembly GCF_051106095.1). Taxonomy (NCBI): domain Eukaryota; kingdom Metazoa; phylum Chordata; class Lepidosauria; order Squamata; family Agamidae; genus Pogona; species Pogona vitticeps. The sequence continues at coordinate 171,929,036 of NC_135786.1, forward strand.
TGAAGAATAAAATCGAGAGTTTCTGTGCCATCAACCACTTATGAAGTTAATCTACGTAGCAGTTACAATGTTGGGCTGGGACTTGGAGATCAAGGTTCTAGTCCTCACTGAGTCATGAAACTCACTGGATGACTTGGGCCAATCATTCTTTCTCAGTTTGACATGATAAACAGGAGGAAAGCCGTGCAGTGCATCTTAAGCTCAACGGAGAAAATGAAAATGTAAATGTAATAAACAAAAAACTTTGATCTCAGTTTTAGAATATTTCTCTGGTGAGGGTCAATTTTGGAAGATCTTGTCCTGAGCCAAATACAGCCTTACTGTACCAAGGATACTTTTGCATTCATTAGGACGCACTTACTTTCAGAAATCTCATTCTGCTTCGTCATCCATGTTTGTGCCACACAGTTTGTAAAACTGCTAAGATCTTACAATTCAGTCAATCCTTTCCAGCAAAGTTAAAAGTACAACAAAAAAAGAAAAATTACCACATGGAAAAGGATAGTGCTGAATCCCTATGATCTCAATGAAGATCACGGTGGGATAGCAACACAATCTACAATAAGTTGGTAAGACTAACTGCAGTCCTTTCACACACATACTGTTCAGTTCCACCTCAAAATGTGAACAAAATATAGATAACATCACATAATGGTATCCAGAAACAGGAAGTATTGCCTGTGGGGTTCTTAAAGTTGTCATTTGAAAAACAAAGAAAAAAGGAAATATTTCACATCTCTGACGCTATCAAATCAAGTACTTAATATAAGTGTCAAATCTGCCCCTTTGTCAGAAAATCTCACAGGCTTCCATTTAGGCAATGTGAATCTGAGCACATTATATTCTATTATATGCTAAAAATAATCTCAATAAAACTGGAACAAAGTTTTAAAAAAACCAGTTTAGACTGCCACGTTATTATGTATCAAAACATGTATCGCACTGCTGAATAACTGTGAGCTATGTCAGTTGTTCATGTTAGTAGGACACTCCAAGCAACGTCCAACGCTATGATTTAAACTCAGTTTGATATAGAAAGCTTTCATAATGTGACATCCTGGTTATCATCTTATATTTAATGCTACCAGAATTTCAGATCGTGATATCTCATACACAATACACTTCAGCTCTTCAGCAGTCACGTGACCAAAGGTCTAAGCAAACAAAAGCCTTGAGTGCAACTCATTTAATGTCTCTTCCGATGATATATTTAAGCAGGATTAATTGAATACATGTAAAATTCATATTCAATCACTCTATTTGTGTCTCAGCTGTAAGCCTTTGATGTTTCTGTGAAGGACCCACAAAAGGAGACAAGAAGGCATGCTGGCCCTTTAAAACTGAAATGCTTGTTTCCTTTCTGTAAGAAAAGTAAATCATGCTATAGTGAGTGGAGCTTTGAAAAAGCATCCATCCATTAAAGTTCATGGATCCTCGTTTCCAGATTGTCCCTCCCCTGGCTGTGTCTCAAGTTACAGCCTTGTACAATCCAAGTCTAAATAATATTCACCATGATAAATGACACCATAACTCCGATATCCACAATCAATCTTTGCTTTAAAGATACATCCATCTTCAATAATGTTGATGGGGATTCTGTAAAATGGGAAACGTGACTGTTTTCCCGACCTCCTAACAGTGGGGGAAGGAAACTCTGAGTGATGGCTGTCAGCTCACATCTGGCTGCAGAAATAAATTAGCCTTATGTAGACAAATGAAAGGACCAGTCCTGACTAGAAAACAGCCACTCCTGAGCAATGGCTAATTTATAGAATTCCTTCCCAAAAAGTTCCTGGCCAAGATAAGAGTCTCCTTAGCTATATCTGTAAATGTTCTCCAATTCTGTAAAGATATTTACCGTGAAAACAACTGTATGTTTTTGAAGTGTGTGTGAGAGGAAGAGAGAGACAGAGAACAATAACTTCCCCTCTTTATTCTACGTAACAAAAATGAGATCAGGAGAAAAACTTTTGTTTTAACAAAAAGTATATTTATGCCTCAATGGCATGCTCCACATTTGAGAATTAAAGCTCACAAGCAAGTTCTTAACCACTGCCGGAACAACACAACTGCAGAAACTAAACATTTCCATGTGACTGATACTGTGGGGTATATTTCTTTCAAACTATTTTATTTCCTTTTGCTTTATTTTGCATTTCTTTCTGAAACCATTTGTATAGGCATTATTGAAAGCTACAAGTGACCTCATTCACACATATGTTAAACAATCTAAGTTCCAAATAAAGGAAATACTGTATGTTGCCTATTCTGGCATCTGTATTTGAAATAACCAAACATATAATGTAGCAGGTAGACTGACTATGCAAGCAAAAATATATTCTAGCCAATTCCACCTATTCTCCACCTACAGAGTGCTAGAGCATTTTACAACAGAATGACAATACAATGCTAAGTATATTTACTCAGAAGTTGCACTATGCAGGTTGGGGCTTACTGTCCTGCATTTACTAGGTCTCAGTTGTTTACTTGTTATTTATATTAGAGAGCTGGGGAAAGTGTGGAAATAAATCAAGAAGCATAACTCTACAGCAATGTATCATTGCTAACTGTATCTCTACCCACCCATGCCAAAAAAGCTACAACTATAAGGAAGATTTTCTGTTAATGTTGATAGCTGAAGTTGCAAGGGTTAAATTTGTGAAGGTTGAAGGACTTACAGTAATGCTGTGAAGACAGAAACATCACAGGCTTTCCTGGCAAGAGGCTCAGAGAGGGTAGGAGGGGACTACGAAATGAACTCTCTCAGGCTTTGTCATGTACGTTTCCCAAGGCCCGGCCTGGCCCCTTTGATAAATGACACATGTCATTCTGTCAGAGGCTGACACTGCAGCTGGGAGGGCTGGTGATATATGACTCCACTGAAAAGGAAATCAACTTTTTGGCACTGACTAAGACTGTGCCCTGTGTAAGGATTTTGTTTCTTAAAAAGTGAAAGATAGACTTAGGATTTGGGAGGGGGGATGGAGTTGAAAAACAGATTGAAAGACAGCTTACACTTAATTTATGTTAACTCGGTAATGGTGAAATGTGCTAGCCTGTGATAAATAAAAGCTACATTAGTCAATTATTAATCACACTCCAACTTGTAGCCAAAACCCATGACTTAAATCTGAGGCCTGAGCTGCCTTACAAACAGATAAGACAGTGTTTGATAGATGTCTTGCATAGTGTAATCAGGAAGGAATCAAAGGCTTAGCGGTTTAACCAATGAGGGTGTGTAGAAGGTTCTGGAATCTGAGACCGGGTAAAGTGGATAACTGGATTGAAAGCACCCTTTCACAGAGGATACAGTATATCTTTTGACTGCTGGGGAGAAATAAGAGTGAGGGGAGAAAGAGAAGCATATCTGACTTTAGTTTTAATCTTTTCTATATAAATATATAGATGTCTTGGAACAGTATTTCCTCCTCTTCCCCTCCCTGCTACTACTGTGTTAAATCATTTAAATTTGATCACTATTATGAGTTCTCACCGAGACATCAAGTGTTTCAAATATGATCATTTTGCACGGATTACAATTTAAGGATTTTATTTAATCGAATGAACTCACATTGAGCTACAACACATTCATGCAGATACAAGCAGTAGAAAAGGAAAAGGCCGCATAAAATAAATTATTCCTTTTTAACCAGCTTCTATAGAAAGGTTTTTGGTGCTCAAATATAACTAAACAAAACACAAAAGAGAGAGAGAAACCTGAAGATCAGTCATGAGGAGGAGGGCAAGGAAACTGAGACAGCATTCCACATCTCCAAAAGACTTACACCCCACACAGCAACAAAATTACTGCTATCTATTGCTTATTTTCATCGGGCAAGTTAATTGTGGTGTTCACAGAACTTCACACTGGTGATTCTAGAATGGAAGGATCATATGATAGCTGCTGTCATTGCTAGTGGGACACCCAAATGTGTTCACATTTTTGAGGGAAGCTCCTTCTGTGTTCCTTTGACAAGTTAATGTAACCAGCTCTCTCAAGTTGCTGAATTTCCTCTCACTGCCCACAGGCACAGAACAAAGTGCTCACTGCGAGAACCTTCTGACCACTTGTGGAATGTGACATAGCTGTCATTCACAGGTCTTGCATTATCTTCTTGCACAGAAGAAAGTTTACCAATGGCACTATGCCCACCCATGTCCTTATACAAATCCACCATGTGAAACTCTGTTTCAGCTGAAGTAAAGCATGTATTACCTCTTGCACAAGGTGAACATTTCCCAATATTGAAGGTTGATGGCAAATCTATGGTCAGAATTCCATTTGGCGTGTTTTAAACTGAACTATTTTTTCTTTTCTGGTGCTGGGAGGAAAAAACTTAACTCTAATAGTGAGCAACTTTTAATTTTCAGTTTTTAAAAATGTATACAAATTCACAAGTTCATACAAATCAACCACATCATTATATTTCTCTTGGAGAGAGATCACAGCCCTATCTATGAATTGTTTGCAGATCACTTGTCCTGGAATACAAAGGCTTCTATAAGCTGAATATAAAGCACTTACAGGAACTTGGTAATTCAGGTGTTAGTAGGACTTGTTACAACACATTCTCTACTATCATGTGGGTCACAACATGAAAATATAACAAAGTCATACAACAAAAGCCAGTTTCCCATTTTTGTCACATTTTAGCCCTGTTCTATGCATGAAACACCCAAGATGCACTGAAATTCCCACCAGTTTTTTGTCCAGCCTCTTCTGGTTGGGTTGCCAACTGGCCAGGAAAAAAATAATAACACGGGCTGCTCTTTAATAGCGAGTTTGAGCAGCCATAATTCACAAGTGAAGCTTTAAGCATCTAAAAGACAGAGATTATTATCACCTGCATTTAAAAAGCTACACAGGTATTCAAGGCATTCCTCTGGGAATGCTCTGAGAAGCACATAGAGCCACTTCACCTTCCCTAGTGATTACCTTGTATGATCTTTGTGACTGCAAATCGCTCCAAATACTGTATAGCAGATGCATGTGCCAAAAGAAACAGAAGGTAGAAGCCATCGTGGTTGGTCACTATGATAATAGAATGTTGAACCAGATGAACTTTTGGTCTGATAGAGCATGGCACTTCTTAGAAGCACAAGAAGATCCAGGTCTATCTAATCCAAACCTCTGTTTGGACAGTGCCCCAACCAGTCACCTACAGTCACCTATAGCATCATATCTAAGCTAATGAGCTGCTATCTAGGGATTAAAAACTGTAAGAGGTGACACAGCTCCCCTTGCGGTCCCATAGACACTTGTGGAACAAGTAGGAGAAAAAATAAAGTACTATATTGATGTCACACTCAGTTACAGAAATGGTTCTCAATCAGTCGTGAACAAGCATGAACCAAATATTGGATTAAAGACTTCAATAAGTAAGGATACAAGGCTTCTGGGACCTTTGGAAGCTTTGCATCAGTACAGCTGCCCCCATCAAATGTCCTCCAGTATTCGACTGCAATTCCATCATGATGGGAATCCCATCATTCCCAGCTAACATGGGCAAGGGATCAAGGGAGTTGAACATCAGGCTGGAGATGACTGTACTATACTGGATATACTTCATAGTAATTTTTTTTCCTAAACTGGCTAGCAGGAAATCAGGCATATACAAAATCACCATTCATAGTGGGAAATTTTAACAGTGGCTAGAAACCTCTAGCAGCCCAGAGTGCTTTTGAAGGTGAGATTCAAGTTCACAAAGCTATTCCAAAGGTCTGAAGCGGCAAAGAAGAATGTCTCACTAGATGCCCTCATTATTTAGTTGGACTTGGATGTCTTGAATAATTGGTATCTGTTTATCCTTTCATCCATATCTCAAGGTTCTAGAAACATGCAGACTTCTCATGTGCAGTCGGGCTTTAGACAAAGGCAGGAAGCCCCACTGAAAAACCTCAGTTTTATCCAGTGATAAAGTGAGTGCAGCCGTTTCCCCAAAATGCAACAAAACAGGGAAATCCCCAGTCACACAGCGTTCCATGTGTGCATCAGTCCCAGTCAAATTCTGGATCATGGCCAGTATATTTTAATCCATGGTTAATCAACCAACAAGCAATTGGTGCTTATCTCTAGGCAGCTGCAAACTCATCTGCAAGCAGCAGCTAAAGCTTTGTAGGATTATACTAGGTAGTAATTGCAACCTATTTCCTTTGCAGTTTGGGAACAGAAGACAGTGCCCTGAGGTGAAACTAATTTACCTGAGCAGAAATGCTACACAACTGTCCAAGCCATTTTTAAGAGAGGTATCTTTTTTTCTTCTTCCATGTCCATCTTCAAAGAGGACACACTTTTGAATTAATCTGTATGTGCAGGACAGAAACACTTAGCAATGCAAGGACCACATGTAATAAGCAAAAGAATCAGGGCAATGGGGCCTGATTTGTTTCTTATGACATCTGGTCTCAACAGGAGGAACCATCAGACACATTGGCCCAAATTCAGGAAAGCACTTAAAGCATATTCTTAAATTTAAATACATAAACACTCCCATCTTTAAGTGCTTTCTTGAATAAGGCTTCAGCTAGGACCACTTCTTATCAGAGGTGCAGAGCTATTTGATTGTATTTTCAATTGTTAATGAAAGCTGCACATATTTTCCAATCAACATCAGAAATCTGTTTACTTATAGAATTACAAAAAAAACAGAAAAATTCTCAAATACAGCACTAAGACTACCAAAGGAAAATACTTCCACATGTTCATTTTTATTTGGTTGGGTGTACTTGTTCACATGAGAATTCAATTTTTTCATTCAATTTCCTATGATGGTTGCACTTTATGTATAATAGACTCTACCCATCTGTTTGTTGAGATTTTGATATGAAAATGTATTAAATATTAATGTTGTATAGTTAAATGTAAAATGGCTGATTTTACCTGAGTCATGTATAGATTGTATTCAGTTGTGGTATCAAGGATTAAGACTAAATGTTGTACAGCTGTGGTACATGATGAAACTTTGTGTAACAGAAAATGAAGTAATGTATTTTCTGATTGGTCACAGAATATATACTGAGAGAGTAAAACCAACAACTTAGTCTATTTACATATATATATATGTAAATAGACTAAGTTGTTGGTTTTACTCTCTCAGTGTCATAGTGTCATAAGTATCTCTGCTTATGTGCCCAGAGGAGATGGTTTTTCAAGCAGATAAATGCTGAATGTCTGGGAAGAAGAAACACATAAAAGCCAAGGCTGAAGTTGGAATGGAGCTGAGGTCTGATGGTGCTCAAGTAACTGAGTGGAAGTACTTCAGAGGACGAGGAGCAGACTGTAACAGCAAGTTCCATGATGCAGCAGGCAAGTGGAATAATGTGTACAAAACTAAATGACACCAATTACTTGTCCTGATCTTTTAAGATGGACATGCACTTGAGGAGAGAGTCACTGTGGCAATATGTTGAAGATCCTTCTCCTGATGATGATGATGAGGGATGTGCAAACAATGATAAAGCAAGAGCCATGATAATATTGTGCTTGGAAGATTTGCAACGGACTTATGTTAGGAATCTGAAAACAAGCCAGGAGTGTTGGCAGGCACTTAGAAATGTCTATGCACGAGATACAGCTGGGTCCAAAATGGCTGTAGCATGTAAGCTATATCGCAAGTGTTTAATGCCTGGAGAATATGTGTCTAGCCATATTAAAGTGATGTTAGATTTATTTCTCCAGCTGCAGGAGCGAGGGATGAAGTTTGACCAGTCGCACCAGCATTTCGTGATCCTGAGCAGCCTAGATGATAGCTGGGATAATCTGGTGATAAGCTTGGAGAACATGCCAGAGAAAGACCTGACAGTACAATATTTGTCTGGGAGACTTGTGGAGGAGGACTATCGGCGACGTGATAAGGTGGCAGAGAAGGTTGTTTATCAGCATAAACCAAGAGGGTCCGTGGATGAAGACTTCACAGCCAGCCAAGAAAAAGTTTTAGCTGTTAAATGTTATAATTGCGGACATACTGGACATATTTCTAAGAACTGCCCCAGATGTTACGGAGTGGAGAAAAGAGCAAACAGGGAAGCCTGAAGGTCATTTGGCTATTGTTAAAGCTTGTGAAAACAAGAAAAGTAATTTATGGCTTTTAGATAGCGGAGCTTCTCATCATGTGTGCCAGAGAAAAGAACTGTTCACAAACTTAACCCCTTCAGCTCAAAAGATAGTAAAGATGGAAGGTCAGCATCTGTAATTAGAACAGGTTCTGTGTACGTAAACTGTTTAAAGCAAACTCTAAAAAATGTCTTGTGTGTGCCAAGCTTAGAGAATAATTTATTAAGTGTATAAAGTCTAGATAAAGATGGCTACACTATAATTTCTGAGAAAGGCAAATGCAAAGTAACGAAAAATGGTGCACAGGGCAAATGGTTATCTAAAGGATCATCTATATGTGATGACTCAGAGCTAAATGAATGAAGCCATAAATGTGGTTAACAACTCAGAACCACATGAAAAGTGTATACATACCCTACATAGAAAGTTAGGTCATGTAAGCTTTGGAGTTTTAATCAAAACTAAAGACGTTGTGTCTGATATAAATATTAAAAACTAAGAAATATTTAGATTGTAACATATGTAAATTAAACAAATCAAAGGCTTTTCCTGTGATCAAGAAAAGCAAGAGTCAGTGACAAGATTTTTCAGATGGTTCATCTTGGTTGTGGGACCACTGCAGCCCACAAAAGGTGGCAGTATGTTCTGTTTAACTATAACAGGCAGCTGTTCACGTTATAGCTATGTCTTTGTAATGTAACATAAGAGTGAAACTTTCCAAAGATTTAAAGATTTTATTGCCATGGTAGAATGAAGATTTACTACTCCTGTAGTGTCTGTTCAGACAGAGCAAGGGAGGGAGTGTTTTTAGCACATTATTTTGTAGATTGGCTGAAGAAAAAAGGCATTCATCACAGGTGTACATATGTAGCCATACCTGCTGAGAATGGAGTTGCAGAAAGAAGAAATGGGGTTTGGAAACAGTATTAAACTCATTATTTGCTGATGCCAAGTTACCCAGAGGTTTTTGGGACAAAGCCATAAAATGTGCTAATTATATTATGAACAGAGTGTGGAACTCTGCAGTAGAAAATACACCCTATATTCTATTACATGGGAGTCAACCTTGTTTGAAACACATGAAAATTTTAGTTGTCATGCTTGAGTTCATATACCCAAAACATGCAGGGAAAAAGGTAGCGCTAAGGCAAGGAAGTTGATTTTCTTAGGCTATCAAACAGGAAGCAAAAGTTATAGATTTTGTGATCAGTATGGAAATGTGATAATTAGCAGGTCAGTGAAAATGTGAAAATGAGAATTGGTCACAAATTCATGAAAACAGTGAAATACTTTTGCCATTGTCTAAAGATAGACAAGAGAGGTTTGAAAATGAGGCAGAACAAAGTGAGGCATATGAAGAAGGAAATGAAGCTATAGGAGGGGAACATGAAACATTTAGTGATACTGAGGAAATTGTCCCACGATTCTGACAGAAGTCTAATTTTGGTGTTCCACCTGAGAGGTTTACAGCATCATATGTAAATATGGTAATGTCTGAACCTAAAAACAATGAGCAGATGTTAAAATTGCTTCATGCCCAACAAGAAAAAAATGGTTGATGGCAGATGAGTTCACAAGTTGAAGACATTACTAGATAGTACCCAGCAACATAAGGCACATTTCGTGAATAAAACTTTTATACTGCAGCAAAAGTAAAACATTTTAAGTCAGAGTGGTACAAAACCCTTGCAAAAGCACTGGAATGGTGTTAAGAGAGTGCTAAGATATTTAAGTGGAACCATAGATTGCACGTTGAAGTTAAATGCACCTAATAATCTAAAATCAGAGTGCTATGCAGATTCAGATTGCGGTTCATGTGAAACTGATAGAACGTCAATTTCTGGAATGGCTATTAGTCTAGGTGAAGCTTTAATAGGCTGGAAATCTAGAAGCAAGGTTTAGTTGCCACAAGCACAGTGGAAGCAGAGTATGCTTCATTAAGTGATTTATGTGGAGAAATCACATGGTTTGTGCAGTTACTGAAAGATGTAAACATGCAAATTGATTTACCTGTCACAGTACATAGTGACAGCACCACTTGCATTCAGTTGGCAACTGAGAGTCAAATGAAGAGTAGAAGCAAGCACATTTGCATAAGATACAGTATTGCAATGTAAAGAGTGCTGTGGATCAGAAGCTGATAGATTTACAATACTGTCCAAGTGAAAATAATACTATAGACATTTTCACGAAGCCATTGCCAATGCAGAAGCATGTTTATCTATGCAATAAGCTTGGTCTATACAACAATTAAATTTAAGGAGGAATGTTGAGATTTTGATATGAAAATGTATTAAATATTAATGTTGTATAGTTAAATGTAAAATGGCTGATTTTAACCTGAGTCATGTATAGATTGTATTCAGTTGTGGTATCAAGGATTAAGACTAAATGTTGTACAGCTGTGGTACATGACGGAACTTTGTGTAACAGAAAACGAAGTAATGTATTTTCTGATTGGTCACAGAATATATATACATAAGTCATGTGTAAAATGACAGTCTTTATCTGCTGTAAGTCATATCAGTATTTCCTAAGCTGTGTGTTGCTTCATGTCATGCTGCCAGAGGAATGTCTATTCTCTCTCTCTCTCTCTCTCTCTGTCTCCACGCACGCACGCGCGCGCGCGCGCGCACACACACACACACACACACACACACACACACACACACACACACACACACACACACACACACACACACACACACACACACACACACACACACACACAGTGGTGGCTTGCAATACGATTGCCTCATGGGACGATTAATCCACAAAATTATGGGTTTTTGCGATCACTGTTGCACTTCGCAAAACGGTTTTTCCTATGGGCGATGCTTCGTAAGACAGTTTTTTCTCCCATTGGAAAGCATTAAATAGATTTCAATGCATTCCAATGGGGAATCGATGCTTTGCAAGACAATGTTTTCTATGGACGATTTTCGCAAGACGACGATTTTTCCCCCATTGGAACACATTAAATAGATTTCAGTGCATTCCAATGGGGAACCGCGTTTTGCAAGACAATGTTTTCGCAAGACAGAAATTTTCGCGGAATGAATTAACATCGTCTTGCGAGGCACCACTGTATGTAAATTGACTAAGTTGTTGGTTTTACTCTCTCAGTGTCATAGTGTCATAAGTATCTCTGCTAACCAATATCTCCTTACTCTGCTGATGTTATGAACACTGTTTCAAGGCACAAGATGCAGTTCATACATGTTAATAATGTATACGTATATGGGTTTGGTTTACAAATCTAAATGCTGGAAAGAAGTGTTCCAAACCTCCTTCAGCATTGAAACAATGATTATTTCACCTCAAAGTTTGAAGAATCATGCATGTACGACAAACATTATTCCAACTTTTGGATGTCATGCACAGCAGAACATGTTCCTTCCATGTGTGGTGATGCTAAACTGACAGAAGAGACCTGGAGGTGTTGACTTCTGTTTACCATTGCTTTTATAAGCTGAAAATGAACTCTTTCCAAGAAGAAGATAAAACCGGAAGAGATTCTGTTGGAGGAAGGAAGGAAGGGCTAGCATTATATGATTTAAACTGCTTTCACTGCCTTCACAAACAGAGTTACTATGAGTGATAAGGTGCAAATAATTTAAATAATCCCAAAAAAGACACAGTAAAAAAAATTTACATTACAATTGTCAAAATTTTCAATCAGTTGGTCAGGTATCAAACATAGTGAAACTCCCTATCTGTACCATACCTGATTTCTCAATATGCTTGAAATCCAGCTGGGAAGGAAAGTGAGATGTAAAAAAGAATGGTGGATTTTTTTTAAAAAAAAAAGAAATACATAAGCTGGTGTTTGAAACTTCTTACCAAAATATATTTTTCAGACCATAAAAAATTCAGACAGAGTGCAGAATGTTTATATATTATCAGGGTCTCTCTTTAAAAGGTTTATACTTTTACTTTATGACCTGTCCTTGATTTGACACTTCCGCTCATCAGAAAGGGATTTATAAAATAATCCTGAAGGTGAGGAACAGACATCTGTCAGAGACTGGCTGGGTTTCACTTTGCGAAATTTAAGAAGGGAGAGAAATCCTGTTAAGCTCTCTTTAGTCACCAATAGACATCAAAGGTAATAATTAAAGAAGACAGACGTCATAAAAAATAAATTTATGTAGTTCTTTATAATGCACAAAGCACTCCAGTGTGTAAAACATTTTTAACATTGAAAGTAAATACAATAATCTACACAAGGAGGATCTATTGCAGAATATTTGTTTGTTACCTACTTGAAAATAATTTTATTTTCTTTTTCTTTAAGTACAAGTTTAAACAAGTCTTTCAAACCCTTTACCATCTGTGGGCACATGAACTATGGATGACCCCACATGATTTGCACTCTGTTCAGAATCCCTTAGAAAGCAGGGGAAAAAGTATCATTAAGAATGACTGATGACTGCCAGTCATGGTTGACCTCACCCAAGCTTTGGTCTCTGCCTCAGTAATAAGCTGTCCTTTATTAGCACCAACACTCCATAAAAGGGGTGTGTTTAGTCACAGGATAGTGGCCTCCTAATGCTCATTGCTTGGCTCTGAAAGATTGATTAGTGCTCATTTTTACTGCCTCCACAGCATATACAGTGTCAGTAACACAGAGAGAGCATCAGGGCCTGCAGCACGTGGATAGCTCCAGTTACAGAACTAAAGATTTGGGGAGAAACAGTGAATGCAGCACAAATGTTTTAAGAAACAAAAATAAAACCAAAACTAAAACAGGATGTATGTGACCTGTCTGTCATGCAGCAAGATTAATTTTAGTCCTGGAAAATAATGGTATTTTTGAGACTTCCCTTTGACAACCATATTGTATTATTTTAGTTGCGAAGTACACATCTAAAATTTCTCCTCAATATTCATTCCACGTTTCTATATGCCAAACAAATGATATTAGGTGCACACTCAGACACATACACGCCCTGTTAGTTTATTAAGAAAGAAAGAAAGAAAGAAAGAAAGAAAGAAAGAAAGAAAGAAAGAAAGAAAGAAAGAAAGAGACTCTAAACCTATACAATTTTAAAGGGTTAAATAACATGGAATTTATTTCTGCTACCTTAACGATAAATCATTTTGTGGTAGAAAATGATAACGTATGTGTAAAATAAAAATAATGAAGTGAGTATCTGCTACCATGAATATATCTGTCCAGCTGCCTCAAGGATAGTTTTAAAAGAAGAAAAGATGATGCAGCACGAGTGTTGACATCATGTTTGCTGCTGTCCCTATTACATGGTTCTCCCTGTCATGCCCCCTAAAGCAGGGCCTTGGACTTTGGCCTGGAAGTCCAACCCCAGCTGCATTTCTGCATATGAGGTTAGCAGCCTTATTTAAACACTAATAATATATGGGTGTGATGTTACACACAATTAAATAATTGATTTTGTTCATACTTGTTTTTATATTTTCACCTCATCCCTCACAAAAATTAAGGGAAAGTACAAACCATGAACTATAAATAGATGTTTGATATGAAAAGCACACTTGAAACACAGTTACACATCTTGATTGTTGATTGGTTTGCATTTTTCCTGGTTTCTGACTTAATAATACATAAGCTTTCAGCTGCGTTTACTTCAAGTCTTTTACAGCTCCCCAAAATAATGAATGTCTGTTTTTATTTTTCAAAGACTTTTCTGTACATTCTGAAGGCCAATGTTCTTGGTTCAGATCATCTTGCACTATAATTTTCACCAGGTGCAAGCTTTCAAGTAAAAAGAGGAGGAGTGACCGAAAACGTCTAAAATGTTTAGCTTGAGAAACTTCTCCTGTCCAATCTGAAGCACTTCCCCTCCTTTCCTATGCTAATGTCTCACAACCAAAGTAGATTTCCAGGGTGTAGCCATGTTAGTCTGTTTTAGTAAAAACAATGAAAAGCCTCAGGGCATAAGCATTTGTGAGCTGTAATCCACTCTTCATCAGAGGTAATCAAAGTCACTGTCTTCATACCGGCCTTATATCGTCTGCTAGTAATAGTTGAAACAAACTGATGTTCTAGACCAGTGGTGTCGAACTGTGGCCCTCCAGATGTTCTTGGCCTTCAACTCCCAGAAATCCTGGCCAGCAGAGGTGGTAGTGAAGGCTTCTGGGAGTTGAAGTCCAAGAACATCTGGAGGGCCACAGTTCGACACCACTGTTCTAGACAGTCATAGAAATGATAAAGCTGCTTGTCTACTTTCTTTTTCCAACCACTCAGCATTCTAATCCCTAGTGCCTTACTAAAGGAGGAAAAACCTATTCCTGTAATTGTGGTTAGTCAATTCAGCCATTATGCCAAGCCATGGTCAGCACAAACTACAGGTTGCACACCTAGCTGAAACTTTGATTTTGTCTTCTGTTTTGTCACCACTCACAAGTGATCATTTGTCAGTTCAGACATCATTCACATGTAACCCTTATTAACCATGACTTGATGTGATGTCTGAAATAAGCCTGCGACACTATTCTGGCTGAACCCAATATAAACAATAACCAAAAAAAATGATTTATAATGATACAGCAATGCCAGGAATTACCAGCCACAGATACTTAACCTTGCATCTTAATATACTATATATATTACAAGGTAAATATTAAACAAGCATTGAATTGAAGAAAGGAGTGGATTTTCATGCACCTTCCTTCTAAGAGAACTACACAGAGAATCTGGAAAGCTTCCTGACTGAGCTGTGGCACCAAGCAGTAAGGGGGAGGGATGGAGAGGGTCCCTGAATATTGACAGCGGTGATTTCCAGAAACAGGAAGTTAATCACCAACACAATCAGCTACAACTCATAAATACAGTTATGAGAACCAGTCATATCATTGAGTGACATCATTAATACTAAGAAAAGGAATGATGCATCTTTTTCCACAAAAAGACAGAAAAACATCAGCCAATCAATGTTTTCCCATTTCTGCATTGATCCCTGCATCCACCAATGCACACTTGTTCTTGGGGGAGATGTAAACTAGCAAATCAAGCTAGTTTGTAATTTAATTAACACATATTCCAAATGGAAAGTACTCAATTTTCCAAGCCTAGGACAGCCTGCCATATATCATAATCACTCATGTTTTTATTAATTTGGGCTTGACCACCTGTGTAAGATTGCGTATGTGCAAGATATATGTGTGTCTATATACAAATACAGAGGGAAAGAGAGGGAAGGGAGGGGGGAGAGAGAGATCCAGCACTTTTAGCATTCATAGTTGTTCTGTATTAGTAAAAATCACACTTAGTATTCTGTATAAACATATCTAGTGTGTTTTCCCCCCGTAGCTTACAAATGCCCTATGTTTCACTGAAGACTAATTTAAAATTATAGATGGTTACTATATATTTTCCCCATATGGTTATTTGCTAGAACAATTTTTATCACCTACTGTATTAGAGGAAAGGCACAGCTGAGAAAAGTTGTTTTTTGTATTTCGTACTGTATACATGGGATCTAAAGCACAGTGAAGTCATGCCAAAAGTTATCACATTTGCACTTCTGAAGCACATTTTTCTACTCCAAAATAAAGTTTAATTTTCAAATACCTGTACTGAAGAGCTGACACACAACAATAATATCAACTGAGCATGGTGATAATTTGCCAACAAGACACATTAACATGTTGCAGAAAAAAAAAACTCCTTGTATGTAGCTCATTGCATAGTTGTTTATTCTGATTCTTACAAAATTATATATAGTAGTAAATGAAGTGCTTCAAAATCAAGTTGATTCTGTCATTATTCATCTGGCTCTAGTACGTCATGCTTATATTTGGTGAATGCAGTATCACCTTCTATCTTCAGGTTCCTATTTTATTTTTACTGCATATCTTTCATTGAAAATATATATTTCTAAGGTAATAAGGCGAGATGGTAAATAAATAGTACGCATTATTGTTATCTTGGTGTTTTGACTCCAAGCCCCAATGAAACCAACACAGCTGTCTGGTGCTATTCCTAGTACACATCACATCCTATTACTATGTCTCCTCTCACACAACCTGCTTCCACTGTGTCATCAAACACGACGTATAACATTCAGGTATAACCTGTGTTTGGAGATAATTGTTGCTGTTGCTATCTACCATTAAGTTGCTTCTAACTTATGACCTTATGGTGTTTTTGAGGGACCTGAGATGCTCAAAGAGTTGTTTAATATCGCTACCCCTCAGTGAGTTCCATGGCTGAATTGGGATTTGAACTTAAGTCTCCTGAGCTCCAGACTAATACTCTGTCTACTTTTACTATACTATTGCAACATCATACTTAAAACACAAATGAACACAGTAGTGCTGCTTCAGTCTTAAGAATTCCATAGAACTCCAAAATGAAGAAGTTCTTCTACAAATAGCATTAAGATGATAGTACAATAAATGTAGGTTTACAGAAATTCTATTTGGCTATTTTTCTTCAATTGGAACAGCAATCTCAGTAATCAGTAGATTTTATTCTGCCCTGATATCAATAACTTAGGAATCCATAGTTCACAGAGAAACAGAAATACTGAGATTCTAATGCTGCAACCCTACACTAACCAATCAAGGAGTTACACCCATCAGCATAGAGGACTTACTTCTGAGTTAGCAAGTGATGGGATTCTATGGCAAATAGCTCACATCCTAATCTACTTATTCCTGATAGCAGTGAAAGTGAAGCCCCTTTCAATATATGCTTCAAGTCTTAATTTATCACACATACAAAGCTACGTAATAGGGCAAAATGCTTCCAAAAAATAATTGCTCAGTATTGCAACAGTGTAACTAAATAATAACAGAATGACTCAGGAAAGATTGCTATTAAAGGTCTTAAAACAAAGTGACCAGTCCAGATAATGAAGAAAGTAATACAGACTTTGTTCCTAATTTTGTCATTGTTCTGATTAAAAATATTAAATCAGTGGTATGGAATACAGATAAGAGCTCTGCCATTTGCTTCAATGGCAGATATTCTATTTATGTTAATAATTCTGCATTAAATTCTATATTATTTATATTTAATTTAGTGGAAACTATGCGCTAACTACTTTGAGATGCTGACCAGATAGTAGATACAGTAATGGCAAAAGTGACTTAGATATTAGGCTAGAGATCGGAGAAGATGTGAGGCAATATTCCTTATACAGAACTGTCCCATAGGGTTTTAAAAGGCCTGGCTTCGGTTTATCCTTGCAAAAAGATTTGGATTTTTAAACCAGAATGATCAACTTATATTTAATGTACAAAGCAAATACACTGCAAATATGATTGCTTTAGTATACATCGTTTCTTGTACTATAACTTTATGCTGAGAGGCTGGCACAAGAAATTATTAATATCTGTATTTTTCTTTTTGTACAAAACTGAGAAACACAAATTTAAATGTTTGCAGTCTTTCTGCTGTCAAAGTGCAACAAACTGATTTCAGAACGCTGCCAAAAAATTGTGATATTGAAACAGTAGTATATTTTAGAAACAGTGATTTTTATGAGCATTCAGATTCGATAACTTTAATTGACAAAGCAGAAAAATAACCAGAAATACTTTCAAGTACAGTTCTGTATCTTAAATTTTGCATAGCAGCAACAGTATACACAACAGAATAAAATTTTCTGTGCATGAATATTTGACAATGCTCTCCTATTTCTGATCCTATTGCACAACATAGAGGAAACTGACTTTCAAATAGGGGGGTATTAAGGGCAATAATTCTTTGTGAAAATTTAGTCAATATGAATTCCTGAATGAATTCATATGGTTCCTTAATACAATTTTAAAATCAAATACATATGAAAAAGTACGGTTAGTATTTAGAAAGGAGAAAGCCCTGAACAATTTAAAAATTTAACATTTATTTCCCCCTAACTGATGCCATAACAACAATGCTTAGAGTGTCTCAAAAACAAATGATCTTTCAAAGCTGTATACAACCCAGGATGTCTTATCGCCCCAGCAAACTGTTGTCCTAAAAATTATATTCATTGCTTTTCAAAATGTTATCAGCTTAATAAATAAATACCTTTCAGAATGAAAAATATGGTGGTGTGCTTTTGGGGGTTTTTTTTGTTTTGTTTTGCGGTAAGGTCATCCTTTATCAACACTATTGATAAAAATAAACAAAAACATTTACCTGTTTCTCAATTTATCCAGCTAGTTCTTTTAATTCTGCATATTCCATAATCTGGATAATATGAGTATTGTAAGCATCTGTGTTCTTAATTCTACCTACACAATAATTTGCATACATTATTAACGTATTGTACAATTCAATAAAACTGGATAAATGTGTATCATGCTACAACCACCAGAGAACCTACTCAACATGTGGATATATTATATTTCCACCTTCAAAATACATATGGACCTAAAGCCTGTAGCATGGAGGATCAGCTAACAATAAAATTATTGTTAATTTGTATATGTATATATAT
>NC_135786.1:172255000-172357500 GCF_051106095.1 Pogona vitticeps
GCATCTTAATGATTTTTCCCATGCTGCCCCATATACCTAGAACATCAGCCTCTCCAGTGTCAATTAACTACACGTTACAAATGCACCTCCAATTGTTCAATACCCCATTTCTACTCTTCATCTATCACCTACAGAACTCTCTCCAAGTCTATTTCCTTCCGTTATTTTGCTCTACAGTATTGAAGGTGACTCCACTCAAGAAGCTAGAGAGATGCACATAACTTTTTTTCATGCATATTTATGATGAAGCCATCACTTAATGTTTTCATGAAAAACAAAACACATACCCTCACAAAAATATATATTTGCATTTAAGGAAACAATTATTATAGAGTAACTGTCAATATTCCTTGTTCTTCTGAGTGGTCAGTCAACTGCTGTCCTGCTCCAGGTCTCTCTCCCTTCCACCTTAGGGATGATTGAACTGGAAAGTTGTCTGGGGTACTGAATTGGTGGTGGTGGGCACAAGCAGAATTGAAGGGAAAGTCAAACTGAGATGAAGGGGTGAACGAAGCACCAAGCTGAACTCAATGGCTGTAGCTTCTTTTTAACATAATGTCTATAGTGAGCTACCAAAAGATAGAAACTACTACAAAATAAAAATATATCGGAAATAAAACTCTTCAGTAGTTTTGCTGTGTTGCATCACAGGCTGCCACTGCTGACCTACTGAGCTTTTGCTTATGTAAACGATAACACACTGGCTGACAAATTAAGGTTTTGATTGATGTCATTTGAAAGTTATCTTCATTACATGACTTGATTAGGATCCTGGAATTGGACTAGAATGCACTGAAACAGAACAGGATGTAAGTGGTAGCTTGCTGTAGGTCCTTTCTGTAGACATTGCTAAAGAGCCAAAAACCCAGGCAAAGCAGGGGTTATTACACTACTATGTTTTGAAATCCTGCATGAACCATACAACTTGGTAACAGTGCAACGTTACAAGGGGGGTAGTTGGGGCAATATATCTTTAAACTCCAGAAGCTCTGATGAACAGACATGTTTTAAATGGCACTTGAAGGACTGAATGCTGGTGTGAATTGAGCATGTGAGTGGAGATCACAGTTGACCATTTAAAAAAAATTATTTTATTTATTTTATTTATTCTATTTGTACCCCACCTATCTGGTCAAAACGACCACTCTTATTTATTTATTTATTTATTTATTTATTTATTTATTTATTTATTTATTTATTTATTTATTTATTTATTTATTTATTTATTTATTTATTTATTTTAGTGGTAGAATATGGGGGAGAACCTCTCTAACAAAGCAGGTATATACAGGGAGACATGTTTCCTCAGATTTCCAAGTCCACAGCTTGGGTTTTATAAGTCATTGTGAACCCCTCATGACTTACAAAGTCCTAAACAGCTTGGGTTCTAGAAGTCTGGTGGAGTGACTCTCCTCCATATATACCTGCTCAATTTTAAAGATCTGCTGTGTACTGTTCATGAAAGCAGTCCATTATATGGAGACTCAGGAGAAGACATTCTTCACTCTAACACCTGGGTTCTGGACTCCTTCTCCAACCAAGCTTGGTTACTCCAAAATGGTTACTACCATTTCACTGCAAAGTTAGTTGGTTTTCAGCAGATCCTTTGTGGTTCATGGACCTTGGCTTGAGCAGGTTGTGGAGTTTGTTGTCTTTGTTTGGCTTTAACTATTTTAAATAGTTTGAAATAGCTTCCATTGTTCCATATATCCTAAACTGCTTAAAGTAAACAAACTTAATTTAAATAATTTAAAATTGTTTACATTGTTTTATATCGTTCTTGTTATAAAACCCACCTCCACAGTTTCCTTGAGGAGGAAGCTGAGACAGAAGGTGAGCTCTGTTGGGAGGTATATTTTTCTAGGCAGACCTTTGCTCTCCCTGACCACACGGTCTAAGGGGGAGGGAGTTTGGCTTTAAATGAGTGTGAGCTACAGTTCTAAGTCCTTTCCCTGGGGAGGAAGCTGAGGCAGAAGCTGAGCTCTGTTGGGAGCACATTTTTTTGGGGGGGAGGTATATTTTTCTAGGCAGACCTTTGCTCTCCTTGACCACATGGTCTATGGGGACAGGAGTTTGGCTTTAAATGAGTGCGAGCAGAAGCACTAAATGAAATTCTCTGATTCTATTTTTTACTCTAATCTGGTAAATAGGAAAGGCAAATAGCATTGCATACACCTGGGGCTCAGGAAAGTTTTAGGGGTTGGATCATCCTTCCACACTCTTAGGGAGCAGGCTGGGTACGTGGGGCTCATCAGCCTTGGAAGGCAGCCCATCCAGGAGAAGGAAAACTCCGATTTCAAACCTCCACTGCCTTGTGGCTATATCCACTGATGGAAAAGGCTTCAGGAATTAACCTTGAGTAGCCGGAGTGCTGGAGGCAGTTCATGTCATTCTGCCAACTCCTGCGACGTCGCTGGAACCAATTGTTAACAGCCTATCCTCCATATTATTTTAACCAGGCTTCGTGCCCTGGAGAGGACACTCCAGCTTCGCATACAGCGTTGAAACAACACAGAAAGGGATTGCCACTCTTGAATTGGTCTTCTCAGCAACACTAGATACTGTTCCAAATCCTCCATACAGAGCATGTTACCATAGTCTCTCGAGACTGAAGGATGCCTAACATGCCTAAATGTTATACCCCAATCAGAGTTTGTGTTATAGGGCAGGAGATATATATTCTGATTAAATTAATAATCCTGGGCCTCCACATAGCAAGAGAGCCCACCTCAATTCCATATTATTGGCCCTTGCCCTGACTCTGACACACTGTTCACTAGATTTTTCTGCATTTTGCTTAAAGTTTTCCTTAAAAAAGAAAATGGGGTATTAAAGCATAAGACAACTTAATTTCAGTTTGTAATTGTGAATTTATGGAACATCCCCCTAGCTATAATGAAGTAAATCTTTTTATGTAGTTATGTGTGAAAAAGAATGAATGCCGATCTGAAATTTAAGAGATTGTTCAAACACTGCTGTTCATTTAATTTGGTAAATAACAGATTAAATGAATTATTTTTGTTTCTTTGCTCATATTTGATCTCCTGTAGAATGTATTTTTAGGCAGGATATCTGCTTACTAGCTAGCTTGTAGGCAATTTCTTAAGCAAATCCGGACCAATTACAGTAAAGTAAAACCAGTTGTTTGGTTGTTTGCTTATTTTTAATGTCTGGGCAGTAACAGAGATAATATTGGTTAGGCAGCCTTCTAGCCCTGCTCACCATTTTTGTTGTAAAATGGAGTAAGGGTGTGCATATATGTTTTTCTGGACTACAACTTCCAGAATTCTCCAGGCAGCATGGCCACTTCATATGGTCTCCAACTTTGTACACACATGTATCCTTGTACATGGCAGAAAGAAAGCCCCAGAACAAATATATGTGTTTACTGATTATTCCACAATTATGGAATTTCCCTCCCATATATGAGCTACATTTCTCACACAGAATATCCCCTTACGGAGGTTTCAAAATCTTTTAGAAGGAATGTAGGGTTGTTGTTGCTTCCATTATTTTGTTCAGGGCTAATACTTAGAAAAACTCAGCATGAATTTAATTTACTACAGTTATTCTTAAAACATGTCACCTGAACCTTTCTGATATCATCATTTAGCTCAATGTTATTTGTAATTTTAAGATCTTATCATAGTCCATAAGCATTTATTTTATAAGCACCGTTGTGCGGTCAAAGCTTTTGGTTTAAAGCAAGATAAAAAGTCTAAATATTCTACATACAAACAAAGGTAAGTTGCAAATCCTGCCATACAAACTAGTAACATATTATTTTAATAGAAGAACTGGAACTGTTAATTCATTGCTGCTCAAAGCACTTAATTTAATGTTGCAATCTTCTAAAGTTCATTTCAACAGCATTACTTGGCAGTTTATTAGCAGTAACGTTTGCATTTCATTAAAACAAGAGACTTTTAAAAATAACATTTATGTATAGAGGTTGTCCTGACTTTGTTACAAACCATTTTCTTAGACATAACAAAATTAAATGTTGTTGTGAACACTTACGTTGTGAAAAGAAAGTGGGAGGGAAGAACCTGAGGTGAGCCAAATGTGAAAAAGAGCCGTTTCATGAATCAAACATATAAAGGTGTTGGATCCATGAAACTTAGAGGGATAATGAATTTGCTCACTCTCCAAAATAAGAAGGCTTCTTCAACTCTGCTTTTAATAGTGGTGTTAGCATCAGCTCTCCTATTTTACACATGAGGCACAGTCCTCCATGATTACAATGCCTTATTTCAAAAGGGCTCTGTGATACAGATATCATCATCATCATCTTAGAACTATAGATCTGGAAGGGATCCTATCAAGTAGAGCCCCTGTCAAGAAGGAACAGTGGGGAATCAAACTCCTGACCTCTGGCTCCACAGCCAGAGATCTAAACCACTGAGCTACCTAGCAGTTCAATCCATACAGAGAGACAAATTCCCCCCCCCCTTTATTGTGCAGTATATTGTGTCATGTGCCCCCATGCAAGCAAAGCAGGCTAGACGATTGAAGGCCAAAGTATACAACT
Source organism: Pogona vitticeps (assembly GCF_051106095.1). NCBI lineage: Eukaryota > Metazoa > Chordata > Lepidosauria > Squamata > Agamidae > Pogona > Pogona vitticeps. The sequence goes on from NC_135786.1 coordinate 172,259,532, forward strand.
CATATTTCTATCCAGTTCTCTCTTTCCACTTGACTGAGTTATCTAAGTTCTGGACACCATGTTTTATTTATTTTATTTATATAAATAAATGTAAAACATTTTGCTTCTCCCAAAATATACGACTTCAGATGGCAATGAAAGAACACAACTAAAAACATAAAATTTATTTTTTAAAAATAAATTTATTTTTAAAATAAATTAATCCAGATTGGAAATCACTTTACAGTCAACCATCTTGACTGCTGAATGCCTGCCCACAAGAGGAAAAAAACTCCTCTCGAGTCTCCACCAAATATGTCTAAGAATGATGTGACTGAAAGAAGGACTTTCACCAGGCTCTCATGGGAGAATACAGGCCTTCAAATAGGCTGGATTCAAGACATATAGGGCTTTACAGAACACTACAAGCAGTTTGAATTGTGCCTGAAAACATGAATTGGATCTAAAGAAAGTCGTTTGCTCCTCAGAACTAGCCACACAATGCAGTTTGGCTACAGCCTTTTGAACCATCTGATTACTGCATTTTTCACAACTTCCTTCCCAAATGCTGTTCAAGAGCAGTCCCATGTAGTGTCTGTGCTACAGACATTAACTGTGGCCACACACTCCTTCTCCAGTGGGTAGGTAAGTCACAAGTGGTCTGCCAGAAATGCCAGGCAAGGGCATTCCTGGCCAGAACTGCTACATTAGCACCCAGAGGTACTACCAAGTCTGGGCCACTTCAAAATGGCAACTTGATCCTTCAGAGGGAGTGCAATCACATCAAGAACAGAGTATATTCCCAGTTTTGAATAACTTTGCCTACTGACCAACAGCAGCCCTGTAGACTGAGCCTCAACTTCTTGGCCATCACTGCAACCAAGCAATTGTACTGAGTTTATGCTGGACAATGGTTCGCCAAACAGATTTTTGTATTCTCGAAGGCTTTCACGGCCAGGATCTGATGGTTGTTGTAGGTTTTTCGGGCTGTTTGGCCGTATTCTGAAGAACATGGCCAAACAGCCCAAAAAACTTACAATAGCTATCAGATCCCGGCCGTGAAAGCCTTTGAGAAGTCTTTGAATGCCTCTTTGGCGAGGAAACGGTCAGAGAGACCTGGAGACTGGAAACATTCCAAAGTAAAAGAGCACACCTACTATGTTCCTTAATATTTCTACTACACTGCAGAGACACAAAAACCATACCAGCCTTCCTCAGGACAAAAAGGACCTTCGTTTCCCCATAGGCTAGCCGCATCTATGACTGCCTACGGGAAAGAATCCACACAACCCTCAAAAAACTGGACTCCACAGTCAAAGAACTACTATTCCTACACATCAGTATCACCCAAAAAATAAGAAGTCATGATTGGGACAAGATCGATACCCTCTTCTACAGAAAGATGGAAAAAGAAACTGTGGACCACACAGCCAGACAAAAACAGAAATTCAACAAATGCCAAACTAGTCAACTGAAACCTACACTAGACACCTCACACATCATCATCGTCAACCTATCTGAACGCCAACTCTCCCCGGAAGACACCTCAGGCTTCTCCAGAACACGGCCAAAACAGTCCAAAAAACCTACAACAAACCTACAACAACCAAACAGGTTTTTGTTTTTATATGCTCTATTTTTGTTTAAATTGTTGCATAGTATATTTTTGTTATTTCCTGTAAGCCACCCAGAGTAGTGGCTTGTCCACTAAATGGGCGGGGTACAATTTTGATCAAACAAACAAATAAATAAAATTATTTAGAAGTTTCTCCTTGACTTGCTGAAAAGAAAAGACACATCTGGGGATCATACGTATGCTGCTAAGGCCCAAACCCAACCAGAATGCACACATCCACCCACAGTAACATCTCTTTACAATAATACATTTAAACAATAGATATGGGGGAATCTTTGTTCTAATCTGTTGGTGAAGACAAGAGAGAGCTAAACAGTACTGTACAAGCATTACAGTGTTTTATATTCTGAGCCACAAAAAGGTTGGCCCATATTTGTCTACATCAATGTTTCCCCATCTAGGGGTCATGACCCCAAGGGGGTCACACACTGTTTTCTGTGGGGTTGCACATCACCTTATATGTGCTGAAGCCCTTTTTAAATAATTTCTTTCTTGACCTTTCAGAGCGGGATATTCAAGTTAATGTGTATGTGTATGTATGAGAAACAAGCTCTTTGAGAGAAGAAAGAAGCCTTTATTTTTGGAAAAGGGATGACTTTACCCCATTAAAAATGCCTTTTTATGCAAACATGGTTGTGGGGGTTGCAGGTTAATTTACTGTCATAAATGGGGTGTGTGATTTAAAAAAGGTTGGGAGCCACTGTTCTGCATGAACGTAGCAGTCTGCTGACCAACATGTCCACTTTACCTAATGGCAGGGCCAGCCTGTTTATAATGTTCTCTGTAATAGCAGAATATTAAGCCACAGCAGAATTACTCTTGCAGCTGCCCTAATTTCTTCAGTACACAGTGCCTACATAAACCTCTAAAGAGATTTTCCCCCAAGAACACTCTTAAATACTGCCTACTCCCACAAGTCATGTCCTCCACTTAGCATTCTCTATGAACCTTTCTCCCTTCTTAGAAAAAATAATTTCTCAAACCATCTTCTAGAAATGTAAAGCAGTTCCAAAGGAAGTGAACACGAAATATAATTCCTCTTTTATATACCTTTAAGACTTGGAAACAGGTCTGAAACAGTAAAGTTGCGGTGCTTATTACTGAAACCATTACTGGAGAAAAGAAAAACAGAAAGAGAGCTGTAACATTATCTACACAGAACTAAAGAATATACACAACAACTTCATTACATGATAATAGTTCAAATGCTTGGGGAATTCTGGCAAAATAGTACTGTCAAAATATAGTTCATGTTTTTCTTTGCAAGACTTGCTTTTCTGTCACCAGGTATAGAAAGTAAATGCTAACTGCCACAGAAGGGACTGTCCAGAGATATTCCTTATAGAATGGCCATCCCCAAAGATAGTTTGGTCCTTTCATAATGGAACTGAAACTAAAAGAGCCATAAATTAAAACAAACATGTTTATTTTGATGCTTATGTAGGAAGATTATCATTTTGTTTTCAAAATGGTAGACTAATTATTCAGTGATTTCAATACTTACTTTGCAACTATATTACAAAACAAGCTTATATTAAGATATTTTATAGGCAACAACAAGAAGTATCTCCCTAAAGATCCAACAACATCAGGGGGAAAATGAAGTAGATTTGTTAACTGAAATTCAAAAACATGCTATTTGTATTTCTTCAATATAAAAATACTGAACTAGATAAAAATGTAGTCTTATAATTATCTTTAAGGCTACATTGAAACAAATTCACAATTAATCCAAACAGTACATTGTTGAAGTCTGAACTGAATAAACAAGTGGACAAGACAAAACAAACAAACAAAAATACGATACTGTTTTGCAGTAGAAGAAACTGTTTCTTGTGTCATGTGTGAAACGAAACAGCTCGGACACAGCACATTACAAATAACTTGTCACACATGCACTGGTAACATCCTGCATAGATTACTGCAATGCGCTTTATGTGGGGCTGCCTTTGAAGACGGTCCGGCGACTGCAACTGGTCCAGAATCGAGCTGCACGGCTGGTGAGTGGTGCAGCTGCCAGGGAACATATCAAGCCGATTCTGTATAAGTTACATTGGCTACCAGTTTCTGCCTGGGCCCAATTCAAAGTGCTTGTTTTGACATATAAAGCCCTAAACGGCTTGGGCCCTGGATACCTAAAGGACCGCCTCCTTCCATATGAACCTACCCGGCAGTTAAGATCTAGCCAGGGGGCTCTTTTGAAAGAGCCGTCCCTTAAGGAGGTAAGAGGGACGGCTTGTAGACAAAGGGCCTTTTCGGGAGCTGCCCCAGACTATGGAATGCCCTCCCGACTGAGATTTGTCTGGCGCCGACACTGATGACATTTCGGCGCCAGGTCAAAACCTTCCTGTTCCAGAAGGCTTTTAATTGAAATAATATTAGCTGTGGGTCCGATGGCAATTTTAATTGTATTTTAATTATTTTATCTTTTACTGTATTGAATTTTAATTGTTGTAAGCCGCCCAGAGACCTCTGGGTAGTGTGGGCGGCATATAAATTAAATAAAATAAATAAAATAAATAAATAATAGATTACTTACAATTAACACTTCTTAAATATATAATTAGAATTACATTTACTTATAACTAGTACTTGTAATTAATTATTGTTAATTAATTAATTCCTGTTTCTAGTAACAAAAACATAGATCAGTGACATTAAGACTGCAATTAAGTGCCAACAAAGGAAACTTCATTCCTTGTATAGTGTGACTATAATAAACTACTGTTACAGCTATGACAATATGATCTTGTGGTGTGCCTTGATGCTCCGCCATGGGTGCTGAGGTGATGACAAGATGGATGGGAGGAAAGTGTGTTTTGTGCCGGACATTACAAGTTTGTAGTATTAAGATGCTTTTAAAAGCAACTAATGCTACCATTGTAAGCTATTTTTGAGAACAGTTAAAGAGTTACTATTAAATATTATAATTGTAATAGTAAATAACTACTACAGTGGCCTCAGAACTCCAAGTCACTAAATTTTAAAAGCGACTTTCCAAGCTCCACAAGATAGTACACCATTAAAGCTGACCTTTTTTTGTCCAAAATAGTAGTAAGGGGGCAACATTTCTGCCCTGTTTGCAAGGCAAAGGAAGACCTGTGGCATAGGTGTGGATGTGCTGCAACATTTAAAATTGAAATATAAGATTAAACTGCATGCTTCATCTGGTGATCAGCATCACAGGGTAGCCCCCCATAATCATAAAAAGAAATGGAGTGTCTAGGAAATGGTTCAGAAAGCAAGTTGCAAGGGATCAAAGCCATCTTCTTCATAGGATAAATGAGAGTATAGTGCTAAAACATGTTGAGTATGAAATAAATGGGCTGGAACAGAAATAAGTAAAAGAAATATGTAAGATTCCCCCTGCCACCTCTATGACATCCAAATTATCTTCTAAAGGAACAAAGCTTTAATTTAGAAAATAGCAACACCTTGGAATAGGTGTACCATAAAGTATTTCTGTTTTTCTCCCAATCCCAAGACATTTGCCCTTCCTGCTCCTGATGTGTTATACTGCACAGAAAATAAAATATCTAGTTCTTATGGTCCTTCATTAAAATAGAATAAATTAAATGCACTAAGCTTCCAATTAAACTGTGTACTAAATAAATGGTTCTGACATAAAATAACTTCATAGCAGAAACACACTGCTCAACACTGTGCATACTGTTCTAAGGGATAATCTTGCTTTCTGATAAGCACACACATTTCTTTATAAGCCAGTTACCATGCTGACACTTGCCTCTGGCCAAGAGACTAGGGCATGAAAGAGAAGGCTGAGCACCTTTGAATGCTACTACCAATGTGATTTTTCTAGAAAGAACGCAGTACAAGCCACACAAGTGGCATGATCTTGTTCCCCACACAACATGCCTTTTCAACCCTTTCACACATTTTGGGGCTCTGAAATCTATGACTGAACTAAGTTTTACTATTAACACTTAAAGAAACCTATTATATAATACACTTTATGAATGCAAGTACTTGAAATATTAAGCATAACAGAGAGAAAGCAAAGTGAATACAACGAGTTAAAATAGTGAGGCAACAAAATAGAAGTGGATTTCTATGTTAGAGGCTCAAGTTTGTGCTGTAAAAACTATAACAAAAGAAAACCCCATGTAATGCACACAAGTACTTTCAGTTTTTATAAATTGAGGTGCATTCCCACTAGAGTTCATCTAATATACAAATGATGTGGGAAGGTAAGCATATTTATTTGATGATTTCTATTGAAGATTTTACATAAACAGAAAGTCTGAGGATCAAGTAAGCTCCTCCTCTCAAGTTTGAAATTAGAAAATAAGGATTTCTACAGCTTAAGAACTTGTCAAATACCAAAAAGAGTGAGTGTGTGAGAGAGATTGTTTTAAATAATAACACAAGTAAAAGATAAACTAGTGAAAACTCATGAATAAGAGAGAATTGCAAGGAAAATACAAAAAAGCAAGTTTCAAAATTCTCTTGAATTTTATGACACGAAAAATCTGAAGTGTCCATCATTAAAATAATAATAATAATAAAAATCAACAAACCAAATCCAACAAGGCAGTATATTTTGGGAAAGGAAAGAAAAAAGAAGGAAGTCAGGTATTGTAACATCCTCACATTGGGGAAAAATCAAGAGAGGGTCATTTGATTTTTGCATTCTAATTTGTTTGTTTTCCTATCCAACTTTATTTAAGTTAAAACTTTATTTAAAGGCATTTTCTTACTTCACAGAAAATAATAAAGGGAAAAATGTATCTCATTGTAGCAGAAGCCAAGAGATGACGTCATTCCTGCATGTCAATCAGAAGATGGAGCAGGAGGGGCGGAGTCAGAATGACAGTTAAGACAACTGGAAGAGACAGAGGGAGTTGGAATAAGATAGGGATAGAGAGAAGTAGGGACAAGAAGATGTGGAGAGAGTGCTAGGGTTTAGGAATAGCTAAAAAGGGGTTAAGAAAGGAAGTTGAAAGAGTAAAACATATTGAGCAAGCAGGAATGAACTCATAAGCATAATATAAGAAATAGCAGTGATTGAATACATGATTTGTTATGCATGAACACCTGAAACAGTTATATATATTTGATTCTCCTGGTGATTTGTTCATTAATAAAAGAATGTTTAATTGAAAACCCCTGATTCCTAAGTTATATGATCAGCTCCTATATGTGTGTGGGACCTGAATTGGTATTAAGAGAATACCTGGTGGCAGCGAAAAGGGCGTATTTACCTTTGTGGAGCCCCAAGATATAAAGGGCACAAGGGGGATCGCCACACTCATTTACCCTCTGCAGTACATTAAACTCCTCAGTAAACACACACTATGTCATACTAATACAATGTTATTTCTCTAACAGTTTGTGCCTGCGACAGGATAGTGCAATATATTCTCAGCACCTAAGGTGAGTGTTCCTGTGCCAGGGCTCTAGTTAGTTTGGATCACAATCCTTACAACCCTTTTCAGATTTTGCTGTTAGAGATAACTGCAAGATACAGAGAGGACAGAAAAGTCATGTATTTTGTCCACCACTCTCCTGAAACCTTGCCGTACTGTCTGTTTACACAGTTATATAAATTAAAATGGTTACACAAAAATATAACAATTACAAGAGGAGACAAAAATTGAATTAAGTCTTGTAAGCAATCAGAAATAGATAAAAAGCAGTTAAAAGTGGCCTGCGGATTTTAGCAACAGCTAGAATTTTTGCAATTCACTCTTCAGTCAAAGAACTGAATCCTTTGAATAAAACGATCTGAAGAACAAAGAATACCATAAGAATATATTAGAATTACTCTACCTGCTCCTTCTATAAAACACACACAATAACTTTTAGTCTAGTTCACATATCATCCCTTCTCTTGACTGTCTGGTCTGATCTGCATTGGAGGTTCACAGAGAGAAAAACTAAAGGAATTCGAAACTACCAATAGATCCGATTATGAAAGGGAGACAAAAGTCTCAGGATGTATTTTTAAAAAAAACCTCTATCTCACTCCAGTGGCTACAGAGAAGAAACATGTGGACTCTTTGGCTACAACTGTTAGGATTCTGGTTGAGGGTACACCTTGTGAATTATGGTACAGTGGTACCTCGCAAGACGATGACCACCCTAAATGACGAATCTACATAACAATGCCTTTTTGTGATCGCTATAGCGATTCACAAAGCAGTCATTCCGACGGGGGATTTTTGCTGGACGTTGATTAGGTCCGTTCACAAGACGACGATTTATACAGCTGATCTTTGGCTTCGCAAAATGGCTGCCCTGTGTTTTCCGGACCCATGCTTCGCAGGGCAGCCATTTTTACAGCTGATCGGTGCTCGCAAAATGGCTTCCCTATGGGTAATCTTCACTGGACAATGAGGTATTTTCCCCATTGGAATGCATTAAACCAGGTTTCAATGCATTCCAATGGGGAAACGAATTTCACATGACAACGATTTCCCTAAACAGCGATTTCAGTGGGACGGATTATCGTCATCATGCGGGGCACCACTGTAGTTCAGTGAAAAAATCTGAAAATGTGTTAAAATGTTGAAGAAAGTATGTCGATGTATTTGAAGATATACAATTGATATACAATCTGATACTAAACACAAATGGATCCATGTCTGTCAAGTTTGGAGAAGAAATGTGGCGGTTCCAATATTTCTAGTGTTACAATAGCACATAAAATTGCTTTACATAAAATCAGGCTGTTTGTCCATTTAGTTCTGTAAAACCCTGTGGCAGAGGCAGGGCACTCTAGTCTCAGACATGTCTGTTACACAACCTGCAACCTTTTGCATACACTGAAAAATGAGTTATAATAGCTCTTCAGGATAGCCCATGAACTATCTTCTTCCTACACAGGTTGGCTTTTCTTCTAGGAGGCACACTGGGGAATCAAACTCCTAACCTGCAACAGTGGTGTGTAGAGACAGTTTCATAAACATTTCTTTTAACTATAGACTTTACCAGGGGCTAGACTTAACACCAACAGTTTTAAATTAGCATGGAAGCCTACTGGTAGGTAATGGAAAAGGTAAAGGTAAAGGTTCCCCTTGACAATTTTGTCCAGTCGTGTTCGACTCTAGGGGGCGGTGCTCATCCCCGTTTTCAAGCCATAGAGCCAGCGTTTTGTCCAAAGACAATCTTCCGTGGTCACATGGCCAGTGCGACTTAGACATGGAACGCTGTTACCTTCCCACTGAGGTGGTCCCTATTTATCTACTTGCATTTGCATGCTTTCGAACCGCTAGGTTGGCGGGAGCTGGGACAAGCGATGGGCGCTCACTCCGTCGCGTGGATTTGATCTTTTGACTGCTTGGTCTTCTGACCCTGCAGCACCAGCTTCTACGGTTTAGCCCACAGCACCACCACGTCCCAGTAGGTAATGGAACTGACTCTTAAATGATGCTTGGCGGTCAGTCTTTCTACTCCTATTAACATTTGTCTGATCTTCCACCAAAGAAAATTCCCAATGACAACCACAAGAAAAGCTCATTATATGTAAGGAGTGCATTGGTAACTGAAGTCAAATTAAGTCATTCCTGGTAGAACTGCCTGCAACTGTTGTGCAAGCCCAAGTTGATAGAAGACTATCTTTGAAACTCTCATTACTTGAGTTGAGCTTTTTCGGACACCATTGGAGCCCAAGGTTTGTAACTGTTCCTTCAAAGAATGCAACCTCATGCACGACCTTTTTACATCTCTATCCCAATTAGTAAGCTTATTGATCCACAAAACTTCCATCTTATCTGGATTAAATTTCAGCCTTTTCTCTCTCATCCATTCTAGATTTCTACAGTCTCCTTAGGATTCAGAGGTGGTTAACAGAAGTAGAGTTATATGTGATCTACATATTGATAGCCATCCACCCAAATCTATGCATGATTTCCCCAAAGAAACTTAATTATAAAACAGCATAGAAGATATGTTACCTCTTAGAGGTGAGCATGCACATTTTTAAAGGGGCAAATGGTGTTCACCTACCACAGTTTGTCCATCTAGCTCAGTAAAGGCCAATGTGAGTGGCAGTGGCTCTCTAGTCTCAGGAATGTTACATATTTACAAAATATGTTAGCCATCCTAATATCTTGTGAAGAAGGTTGGACATAAAATAATACCAGAAAGAGAAGAGAATGGTGGAAAATAGGAGAAAAGTTGAGGAGGAGGAAGGAAAGAGTAGTGGAAGAAGGTGGAAACCCAGCAGGCATAGAAGTTGACAAAAACTACTTTACTGTAATGAACTAGAAATATGGTAAACAGGTTAACACTGTTTCTCTACAATGAGCCCATTCATAGATACAGAAGAATATTTATTTGTTTACATATTTATTTGATTTATATCCTGCATTTCTCTCAACAGAGAGATCCAAAGATGATTACACCAAGCTAGAGAACTACATATTAATTTACTGATCCCAACCACACTACTTGGAAGTATCAACTATAATTTTCAGCACAATTTCTTTAAAGTAAGACTTTATCACATTTCTTAGGCTTCTATTTTTGCTTTCATGTCTACTTTGCTGGTAGGGTTCCGAATATGGCCAATCTGTAGCTATTAGCTAAATGTGGCTCCTAGACACAAAGAATTGTGAAACTTACTGCCTGAAGACAATCCTACAATGTACTTTAAAGAGTTAGTGATGGATAATCATACAATCTTTTGTAAATATGAGATAGTGACAAATCTGTCACCATGTGTTAAATAGTGAAAGAATTGTAACACAAGCTCTTCTGCATCATCCATTTCATATGATAGTTCCCATTGTTAATATTAGTATTTGTGTGTGTGTGCACGCGCGTGTGTGCATGTGTGTGTATGTGCAAACTTCTTATAAAGAATTATGCAATTTCAGCATTACCTTTGCCAAACTAAGAAACAACAGGGAATACTGCATTTGCTGACATATCAAAGTCTCTTAAAAATTATTTAGTTTGAAAAGAACATCTACATCTTGTATTCTAATTACTTTGCTGTAGACACTGGAGTGTATTATAAATGGGTCCTTATTTTACAAGTTATGATCATATACAAAATAAAAAGGAACTATGATCTCCCTAGGGAACCTGTCCAAAAATGAGAAAAGGGTTCTCGGCAGAGTTACTCTGCCTTATTCAGAATGCTGGTGCTGCTGAATCCACACAATGAATCCTTCTACATTTGATGTCAGAGGCTATAATCCCTTACTGAGCATTGTTTAATTAGTTTATTATGCATAATAAATGTAAAATATTTTATTTTAGTTTACATAATTATATTATAAATGCACACAATTTATCCTTAGGCTTGTAGGATATCCTTCATATGGGACATATTTTTTGAAAGGTACATTTATAAAATTAATGCAATTTGCAGGTGCTGTTTAAGGTTCTGGTCTGTTACTGTGGAATATTTTCTAAAAATCCCTGCCTCGGCTACCTTCATTCTGATTTTGCAAAACAGAAGAAAGCAGAAATAAAAGAAAGCAAAATTAAAACAAATTAGTGAACAGATAACAACCTGCATAATGCTGCTACTGTAGAATTGGTAGCTTTTTAATAAATGCATATACAGTGGTGCCTCGCTTAGCGAGTGCACCGTATAGCGATGTTTCCGTATAGCAATCCCTTTTTCGGGATTGCTATACGGAAACATACCCGATCTTCGCAATGGGGAAAACCCGCATTGCGAAGATCGGGTATTGCGGCGGCCATTTTGGAGCTGCCGAACAGCTGTTCAGCGGCTCCAAAATGGCCGCCGGAAGCCCGGAAATGGCTGCCAGCAGCCGTTTTCACGCCCTGACCTCGCTTAGCGAGGGCGCGAAAATGGCTGCCGGCAAGGGGAATCCTCGCTGAACGGGTAAGTAAGCAAGGTATTGGAACGCATTAAACTAAGTTTAATGCGTTTCAATACGTTTTCCCTACCCGTTTAGCGACGATTCCGCATAGCGAGGGTTAATCCGGAACGGATTAACCTCGTTATGCGGGGCACCACTGTAATTGACATAAAATAAGTTGTACTTTGCTGTATACCTACAGCAAGATATTACAGAATTCATCGCCATGTACAAAATATATACAATAGAGTGGACTTTGCTTTCACTTAATATTAACTCAATTCTGAGATGGCCACTAAATGATCTGCAAACTATTTTTACAGGGGCTGTAAAATAAACAAGCACTAGTTCTAACAAACAATCTGGTCCACCATCAGATTTAACATGGTGTAGGCAGGGATAGTGGATGAAGTCTTTGTGATAAAATATTTAAACTAAAACACATTCCTTTGTATTGTCCTCCCACCCACCACCACCCAGCTGCCTTGCTAACAGTCACCATTGGGGAAATTTAATACAAATATATAAACATTAGTATGAGATTAACAGGAGCACACAGGTATTTACATTTATTTTCACACAGGAAATAAACTCTAATACCCCAAAAAGACACAGAGTGTTTCTCTACTTCATTTGAAAAATAGCAAAACCATCACCATTCAATCCCTTTCCCTAAATGAAGCGGGGGGGCATATTCTCCATACAACTATAGAGAACGGAAGGAAAGAGTACAAATAAATAAACCTCTAGTAAATAAACCAGAATCAGCTTTGCTAAAGTTTCAGGCAGGTGCTTCCATTTAAAATACTTAATGGACAACAAACCCATTTAATTCTTAAGGGGACTTTCCTCTTTAGTGTCATGGCTGCAACTCAACCAAGAAATTCTTTCAAAACTGCAGCTGATCTGAACAGGCAATGCAGATCAGAAGTCCCTCCAGAGAGGATTCTAACAGACACCAGAGCATCTGTGAAATAAACAGCATTAGCACTTCAGTGTTTCACATCAAAAAGCTTCCAGACTTCTCTCTCCTCCAGAACTTGATGAATAAAGGTATTCTGCTTTATTTTTTCCTCTGCATGGATGGCGATTTCATGCCAATATATTCTACTAGCTAATTTGAATGTTATCTCACGAAGTCATCACATAACTTCTGTCAATCCTTTATTCTCTCTACTGATCCCATTACCTGTAGTCACACCAAGGACATCTGTAGGGTTTTTCTCCAGTATGGACACGCTTGTGCCGTGTCAGATGCGACTGTGTTGTAGAGGCAAAGTTACACTCATCACATTTGAATGGTTTCTCTCCTGAAAAACAGGAAAAGTTATTCATTTTTAAAATCACAGGGGGGAGAGACATTTAGGCTTCCAAGTAATTGACTGGAGATATGGAAGAAGCTTTCCCAAAGAATGTGAGGATGAACACTTTTTTGACATCCCCTGGCAATGATAGCATCCTGACAGCTTATCCTTCCACTCTGGAAGCACTAGTGGGGGTGCGTCCAACATAAATGAAGGCATTATTAGCAGATCATACAGTAGAAGCATAGAAATCACAACTCTGAAATATATACATGAAACTTTGGCTGAAATTCTGTAGTACAGCTCTGTATCTGCAACAGGAATGACGTTATCAGCCATGGCAAAATTACCACTAGTTAAAGCTTCCCTTGGAGCTTTCAAGGTGCATAAGTTCATGCACAGTGCAATAGTACCATTTTTACCAACAAAAAGTGGATTTACATTTTGAGAGTTCCCTGATATACATATCCACATATGTATGCTTCGCCTGTAAATATCTTAAGATCCTATATGTTCAGTAAGACATGCATGTGGACAGTCCAGAACTGCATGATTAAAACAATGTCACTGAATGGACATCAGCCAGACAAAATAGGCAGAACTAGAAGTGAGCACTACATCACTTCAAAATAATTCATTTGTTCCTCTGGATCCTGAACAGCGATGCTAGCAGTGTGCAACATTAATGGATACATAAAATATACTTCCCATTACAGCAAAGCAGATCTGCCAAGTTTATGCATATATTAAACAACCCAATTTGCACATTTACAAATAATTTGCACATAGTCTCAATATGATAATCTGTGCTGAAGACACTAGGTGAAGGTAACAGTAAAAATAACATGTGTCACTTTCAAATTTCATTTTCATAGTTCCTCTGAAGACTGTCTGGGGGGTGGGGGGAGAGAAAACAGCATAGGTGCTCAAAAAAGGCCAGTGTTCATTAGGAAATTACACAGAGTACATTTTTGTAAACTGTGTGTATTGGTGGATGTAGGACGCATGCTAGTACAGCTACATCTGGGAGCATTATGAAGAACAGAGAAGAAATTTCACCTGTGGCTCTCTCCATTGCCAGTTATCTGCCTGCAAAGCAGTGGAATCCCATATGCAGGAAGGATGAGGAACGTTCCCTCCCTATTGTAGCCCCCCAGCAGCCGAAAAGTTGACTACAGATGGATGGCCCATATTTGGAGCCAGTTTTCAGGAGATTCCTAAGCTTGAACAGTGAAGGGAACAGGAAGAAAGTTTGGTGGCATACACAAGTGTCAAAATTTAACCTATGATTTATTGTGACCTTCTGATGCCCAGACACCTTTGGAAATAGGATGCTTAGTTAGATGGGTGTTTGGTATGATCCAGGAGGATGGGTTTTATGATCTTATTACCAATTCCACCATTTCAACGTCCCTGTATTTCCTGAAACCCTCATTTTGTTTTCTCATTGAAATGCAGCTTTTTGTAATCCATTAATAGATTCATGAACTTCAGTTACTTTTAAATTATTAATTTTACAAAAACTTCCTAAGCCTACTTCAGCATGCATCTTGGGAACCTCCATCCTTCCCTGGCAACAGAAAAAAAAAAACTTTGAGGTACCCCATGTGACATGACTCGATATCTAAATGAACAAGGTTTGTTGTTTTACATGACCCTACTATTTCAGAACAGCTAACTAACACAATTTGACATGGGAAACTCTCATTTACTCTAACAAGTTCTAACATTTCAAACTCTCATTTGCTCTAGCAAGTTCTAACAAGTCTAACATTTGTTCTCCATGTCATGGTTTGGAGAATTGAGAACATGTTGTGAACTTATTAGTCCCCCTCCCCCCACTTTCTCATTTTCTCCTACTTTGCAAAGACATCCAAAATCTGAAGATTTTGGCAGTGTGTTTTCTCAAGTCATTGTCTGAAATCTTGGTTTACATACTGTAAATTCAAAAAACAAAACAAAACAAAATAAGCACCAACCATACTTTGCCAATGGTCTGTATTTTTCCAATATTGTGTCAGGCTTTAGTTAGAGAAAAAGAAACAACAGAATGTTGCAAGAGAGCAAGATAGAAAAGGATCCCAAACATGAGTGAGTGGATAGCAAAACCCTTTGCCAAACCATGCTTTGAATGGAAATGATGTACCACTTTTTAAAAAAATATTTTCTTAGAAAGTTAAATGGGTGTTGGGATATGGAAGGTTATCTAAGTCCCAGGTACTAAATATCTCAAGGAAGGCATCAAGATTAAATTGAATCTGCAAAATTTAATATGCGAAGAACCTGCAAGTGCAGTCAGCTGAACACACAGTGCTTCTAAGATTGGGAGCCCTGAAAAGGCAAGCTCCCAGTTACAAAGCAAAGCAAAGCAAAGCAAAGTGTGCTGCTTATATACTGCCCCATAGTGCTTCAAGCACTCTCTGGGTGGTTTACAAGTTAATTATGCAGGCTACACATTGCCCCCCCCCCCCCAGCGAACTGGGTACTCATTTTACTGACCTCGGAAGGATAGAAGGCTGAGTCAACCTTGAGCCAGCTACCTGGGATTGAACCCCGGGTCGTGAGCACAGTTTTGGCTGCAGTACAGCGGTTTAACCACTGCGCCACAAGGCTCTTCTTACAGGAAAGTTATAGGTAAATTTAGCTGAACACTCCTTTGTGCGCAACACATAAAGCTGAGATGGGATTGTGGAGGGCAGGGCCTACAGCCACACAGACTCTAGAGAGAGTATACAAGGCATACAGCTTGAGTATCTTTTGACTCCGCCTGAGACGATTCAACTGCTTCCTCTACCTTACTAGGAACTCCTTGAAAATCTGTGTGCCCCTGAAGAGAAAATAGAACAGAAGCGGCCAAGGAGGCTTATCCCGTCAGCAACTAGAGACCATGCTGGCTGGTGTATTCTGGGAATTGTAGTCTTAAAAACAATTCATCCCAGTTCTGACAACCCCTTTGCAATGTTTAAATGGGGTGAAAACATAAATCTTTCCCCCAGCCTTTTACTTCTAATCTCTGCTTCTCTTATCCCTTTTCCTATTTTTTTCTGCTTCCTCCCCTATACTTACAGTGTCATCTTAGTGTGTTACAGCTGAACAAATAATATCCTTATAGCTTTAAATTCTACTGTTTGCTGCTCTCTATTGTAGTGTGCAATTGTGTGTTTTCTATATTTATACAGTGCTTTTTTATCCTTTAAACACCTCTCTGTGCATTTGTCAAAGCAGGAAAAAAATCCATACATTTTAAAATAAATCCTAAGTTTTAAATCTTCCCTAACTCCTATCACAGAAAAATAATATGAAGATATTGACAACTCACTGTGCTTTCATAAAACACTAAGCATAAAGCTATCTCTGAAAAACTTTCAAAGTAATTCTTGAACCACACAAGAACAGAGCTAGCTCTATTTAGTACTATGGGAAAGAGACCATATATATGACACATAAATATTATACAGCATTTAATTGGTACAAAATGCCATTTCGGGACCTTTATCTGGGTGTTGACCAGACACATCACATTAGTCTAGTTACTTGTGATTTACATCTGTTGCCCTAAGTTGTCCTAAAAGGCAGCTGTGAGACGGCCTGATTCCACATCTGGCCCCTTTGTGTGGCAGTTGACATTTCAGGTTCTGAGTTTCATCTTCCTACCATTGGAAGTTCATAAGTAAAAGGAATGGCACTGTGGCAGTAGCACATGCCTGCTCCAAGAAAGCCCACACTGTTCCATTTTCTTACTTTCCACAACTCATCAGAACATGGTTAATCCAGAAAGCTATTGGGGAAACCTGCCAAGTCTTGGATCCTGTTTTTCCCCTTTTCACTGTTGCTCTCTGGTTTCAATTCTTGAGTTTTTGGTACAAATAGCTGATTGTTATTTGCAAATCTTTTAATTGCACTGCTCATTTGTTTTACTTTGTTAGAATTTTTCTACTTCCAGTGTAGGCTACTACTTTAAAAAAACAGATCAAAATAAAATAAATATATTTATCCCAAGTTCAACAGATTTCATTTCCAAAGGAGGCAAACTGCTTATAAATTATAGCTGAAATCTAGGATGTCACAAGACAAGCAAGGCTGTAACCCCTATGTAGAGTTCCCAGTCAAGGCAGTGTTCCTTTAAATGAAGAAGCAATTCCTTGCATATACAAAAAATAAAATAAAATAATAATAATAAAAGACATACATGAATAGAAAGTTTGCAGTGGGGACAGAGATATTGAGTTGTGGTGCTAGTTTTCATATGTCTTTTTAAAATATTGATTAAAAAAACTAACAATAAAGATAGTTGCCAATCCTTTTGGAGAGAATGGTCAGTGTTCAAAGAAATTTAGTATCTTGCTTCCAGTAACATTTTATCATTGAAAATCTCATGTAATTAAATTCTGAACATTCCTACAAATACTAGCTTTGTGGGAAGTTAATAGCAATCCTCTTCAAACATTGCATTCTCTCTTAATAAGCATTTAATGAAAACGCACAAAGCATACTGGGTTAGTTATACTTTATACTGCGTATTTTTCTTGTTGGCGGTGGGTTGGGGGAAGGTGAAGGAAAGAGGCTACATTATACATTAAATTCAGTGCCGAGTAATGTAACTGCACATTAAAAGTCAAAGTGCAGTTCACATGAGAAATAGAAACGCAAAGTGAGCCACTCATCTGGATAAAAACACATATATTATTAAATTTTCTCTCTTTATTACGTTGACCTATAAATGCCTAGATGTGCAAGAATGAAATGAGCAAATGGAACTGATCATACAAACAGGGTCTGTGTAGGTCATATAAGCCACTGTCTTCAAAAATTCATGAGACTATTTGAACAAAGGCACAAACTGCTTAGATATTTCTGCAGGTTCATAGGAGCAGCTTTGCGACTGCCACATATGAGGCTACCTTTTCATACTTGCTAGATTGCTGCACACTTCCATGGAGGTTGCATGTACCCTCATATTAGTCTTTCCTCATATATTAGTCATGCAGGTCCATTGCCCTTCTCTTTCATACACATACGTCTTCCTGCATTTCTAGTATAATATCTGTGACTTCTTCCCATGTTGGCAGGAAACAGTTAAACAAACTTTGGAAGGAGGATAAGGCACTTTGTTCATAAGAGTCTGGACAGCAGTCTTGCTACCTAATCCAGATCCTTAGGTATGGTTCATAAAGCAACAGCATCATGCTTGCATTTTCTGTCACTAAATATTGATCTTAGCTAAGACTGGTGTCCACAGAATTCTTAAACATGGTAAAGCCAGAAGCATCCTAGAGAGGATGGATCAGGTAAAGGAACATATAACCTTATCAGTCAATTGTTCAGGCATAGAAAAGAGATGTTACATTTCCAGAGTCCTGGTGTGATGTTTGGAGTGAAGAGCCATATTGAATGCTCAGTTGATCCCTTATCCTTTCTCTCTGCATTAGAACAATTCAAATTATAGTAAGTTAATACACTATTTGAACCATTTAATTGACTGATTAACTTCTTCACAATTTTGCATGAGCATTTTCATACTTCTTCCTTTGTGTTTTGCCTTTTAAGTAATTATTAGCTGTGAACGACATCACAAAATAATAATTTGAATAAAATCATGTTGGTTATACTATCAAATTATTTCGCACTGATAATCACAATGATGGAGAGTCTTGGCCAGTAATCAGAATCTCCACACGGTATCCAGGAGTATGCTTTTCTCTAAATCAGGAATTTTGGATAATGCCTTTCTACAGACTACTTAAAATTTATTTTAAAATAATAATATTTTATTATTATTTATTTTTAAAATAATAATAATTTTATTGTCTTTTTACCTTTAAATGTTTTGTAATTTGTTGTTTTATTTTTATAGTATTTTATCTCTGTTGTAAGCCGCCTAGAGTAGTCCTCCGCGACTAGATAGGCGGGATATAAATGAAATAAATAAATAAATAAAAATAAATAATGAACTGTAAAGTCCTTGTCCAAGATGTTCAAACAAAACAGCCTCCATTGGTGCCAATGTGAAAGAATGACTGAACAGACAGATGCTGTTCCAGAGGTTAATGGCCTCTGACTTAGCTCCTTTGAGTAAATCTTCAACAGTAACTGAAACAAATTAGTTCATTATGCGTCCGTTTTGTCTTTGCATCAGAAATCTTTTGAAACATGATTTCTTGGGAATGTGGGATATACATGATCCAGTTCCAAACCTTTGCAGATTTGACAGAGGCACATTAAATCTATCCCTGGTATTATGACCACTTGCCAATCCAGCAAAGGAGATATTAGAAAATACTATGTCACATGTTTCCCAGTTCACAGACATTTTATTGTATCTTGGTTGTGAGAGATTATTAACTATTACAGTAGTTAAACTGCTCATTACCAAAAGTAACCAGCTACAAGTAACTACCTTACCTGTAGTTTTAACTAGTAGCTAACAAACTCTCACAACCAGGTCACAACAAAATCAACAAAATGTTCAGACTGTTGCTTTCACATCATTAAAGCAACAATAGGCTGGGAGGAGTGAGGCGAATGCAGTATTTTCATTTTTTGTGGAGAACACATATTTTCAGAATAACTGAAGAAGGTTCAAGTCTCCGCCTATGCAGACAAACTAAGATTGTCCAAATGTGGCAAGTAAAGGACTGCTTTTCTGAAGGCAGATCAATTTTGTTTTCACTACCTAAAAGTAATCCTGAGGCATACGTGTGCTGCCCCAGTTTTTATCAAGTAAATAAATGAGGTTTGGCTACTAGACATGTTGGCAATAATCACCAGCAAAAAGACCAGCAGAGATTATGATCTAGTAAAGTGAATTTCAGCCAACCAGCCACGTATGTCATCTCACCAGTGGTTTCATAAACTTACCAGTGGTGTGAATCAGATCACTGTGAAGAACCTGGCAGGCCATTCCATGAAAGATGGGAAGGACTTTGGTTTCATTCATAACTGACTTCTAAAGATCTAACCTGTAGTATTTTAGCTGCTTGCCCCATACAGGAGTATCTTACATCCTTTATGGCATATTCAATTTTAACCTAGCACAAATGAATTTTTTACTAGAACTTGCACCTCCCCAACAGCATCTCTAATGTACTGTGCATTTCCTTCTTCCACTGTAACAATAGCACCAATAAAAGGCCATTTAGAACAGAGGCTTTGGTTCAAGGAGGCTTTCTGTGGGACACCTATTATCAAACTAGAGTATGTGAGCAGAAACAGCGCTTCTGCGGACCAAGCAAGACCAAACACGTCACCACTTTGGACAGACAAAGCTCACTCTTTTAAACAGTCAAATTAAGCCCACAATGTGGAAAGAAAAAAAAAAGAAAAAAAAAACACAAAGCAAAAGAAGCTACAGAATCAGAAATATGTAGCAAAGAGTCCTCAAGACACTGAAGTCAATCCTCCCCCTCTGTCAAACATCTGTCAGACAAGAAAAGCACTCTGGTGGATATCAATTCACCTGATGCCTGGAGGCTGAGGGGAGTGGGGAGGCTTATTAAGCTAGCCAAGGTTCCTAAACTGCATGTAAGGATCAGCTCTCCTGCCCTTGAATCAAGGGTCTGTGACAGGTGATAAAAGTAAATCTTGGATCAGGAGATGTCTTGTGTCAACCCCTGAGACAGTTTGTATTGCAGTAGGGAATTATTTAAGCCATTTAGACCACTTTTGATACCTATCCCCTTCAAACCTGTCTATAATTTGCTTGGGCACTCTATGTGGAAGGAAAGCTATGTCAAAAAGCATATACAGAGGAGAAAATCAAGATGCTGAGCTGGGAGCAAGAGGAGGAACAAGAGAAGGAATAAAATAGAGGAAGGAGGAAGAGGAGGAGAAGGATGCACATGGCTTGGCCTGGTTTAAAGAATTAGCACCCAGGCAAAAAAATTGTAGCACCAGCTTAAGTATATTGAGCATAATACAAGGTGTGCCATACTGCTGCTTGTGAAGAAAATAGTAGACACAGGTAATTTTTCCATGAAAGAATCATCTCTGATTGTTTGTGCCACAGAGGCGGATAAATGCCAACAAGATAGATCCCTCTGTCTCTGAGATACTGTCCTATATAGTATAAAGTTAATAGCAAAGTAATAACGAGCCTCCAGTCCTGACATAAAACATAAACTTAGGCTAGCTCGATGCAGGCTCCATGATCTATAACCTGTAAATGCCTGTATTCAGAGCAGGGGAAATTCTACTAGGGTGGCACAAACTGATAAATGCCAACCAGAAATGGCAACATTAATTGTAACTTGCTATCTAAAGTGTGCTGTTGTAACTGAAAGCAGTGTAAGATTTGCACTTCAGTACAAAACACAATTATTTTACATAATTCTTATGAGCCAGATGAGAGTAGGGCTTGGGTCAGAGACAAATGATTTCAAACTCCACATCTCCAGTGGACTCATTGTGTGGCCATGGGCAAATGAACATCTCTCAGTTTCAGGTAATCTGTAAAAGGAAGAAGACTGAAGTGCCTCGGGGATATATTGTAAAGATAAACCTAAGATCACAGAAAGAACTACCAAAAGACAGCAACAAATAGTAGCAGTAGGAGTGGAAAAAAGGAACCAAAGTTCCCTGAAATGCAAGAATAATTTTACTAACAACGTTAATGAAAAAATACACGTGATTATCATGACAAATGATGTACTTTTTCTGCTATACAGTATGAAGAAGAATGAATCTACACTAGACCACAACTTAGAAAATTATTGAGGTTATTGACTATGAAAGTCCTCCAAGAAGGACTATGCTGAAGCAGAGGAATACTTGGGTAGTTCATTATGCATACCACCTATGGAATACACCCAATTGGCAGCAGGGCTTTAAACGTTGTATGTGCAGTATAACATGCGTTAGATGCAAACTGTAGATACATCTAGTGTACATGATTTTTTTCTATATAAAACTCATATCACCCATCATGGTGAAACATCCCACAGAAATACATTGAAAACAGCACAACATCTTCCTGAGTGCTATTTATTTATTTTATTTATTTATTGGATTTCTATCCCACCCATCTAGATCAATGGTCTACTCTTGCTCTGTGTCAAGTATTAGAACCAATAGAAACGTTTCCAATATGCACTGGAACAATGGAAAACTAGGAATGTGATTCTTCAAAAGAAAACAAGCAAAACAAAAACAAACCCCAAATGAGCAACCAACGCTATGACGTGCATGATTGTTGAAAATGTTTGAAAATATCCAAAACAGCCTGTACAATTTTAGCCTCAGAAACAAGGTAAATGTATAGTACACTTACATTCATTGTGCCTTCACAGATCTTGATTTCTGTATCTCATGGTTTGAAAGGCCTTACCCATAATTTGAGCAACTGAGGTTAACAATACAAGGGCTTTTCGTCACCCCCAACTAACTGAAAAACTTCATCACATTTCACAGCCTGCCAAGAAACTGACCTTTCTCTGCCAGTACATACATCTTTTAACATTCCATAGCTGAAGCCCAAGAGGAAGCATTTATTTCAGTCAGCCAATGATCATCTAGAAAAGCTCCCAAGAACTGCCACTTCTAATTCCACAACGGGGATTGCAGAAACAGCACCATAACAAAAGTCCATGCAAATTTTATTCAAATTATGCTGATTATGTATTGCCCAGCTATGTAAATTAACCATGGTGTCTGTTTTTTACATACCAATTTACTACACTATAGAGAACACCATATGAAGAATGGCTGTACACTCTTAGCATTTGAAACACAGTATAAGAGAGGATTGGTTCACACTATTTACAAATGAAATATGGTATGAGAGATGATTGGTGTACAACTGGAAAGGTGCAACGTATGTTGACGATGTATTTAGAGGTACGGTATATGATTTCCAGGCATGAGACCATTCAGAGAACTTTCATATTATCTCAAAGGCCATGCTAAGAGAGTACATTTTTGGGTAAAACATAAAAGTTGAGGAGCTTTTGTAAGAAATGCAGGCTATGAACAAAACCAAATCAAATCAAAACAAAAAAATATATCCACTCTTTCAGTACATACCTGAAAGAAATCAGGTGGTATACAGGAAGCTGTGGACCAGACTGTCTTTGCAGACTATGTAAACACTACATGTTTTAGCTGTCTAAATGATGCGCTTAGGGGAACAATATTGAACAGTATTGTTAGGGGAACAATATTTCAAAATATTCCACTCATATTTCAATATTTTAATCACACTTCAAATGCTACTACCGTATTTTATCTTATAGCTAGTAATGTGCCATCCGGTTGGAACTGACTTATAGTGACCTTAATAGGGTTTTCAAGGTATGTAAAATATTTAAGGATTTATTAGTTCCATTCTCCCAGTGAGTTTCCATGGTTCAGTGGAGATTCAAACCCTCGTTTCCAGAATCCTAGTTTGTCACTCTGTTCACTACACTGGATAACTCCATTCCATACATTAGCAAAGACAAAGGCCTGAGCTTCTACCATATCGGAAGCAAAACTCTACTGAAATGGTTTTTTATGTATCCATGGAACTCATGGAAGAAGAAACACTTGGAAATTTTAAAGTATTTTCAAAAAACTGGGGAAAGTATCTGACAAGAAGCTGTACATTTACAGAATGTGGGACTTAAAGAAAACAACTGAATACCATGCGCACAAATTCAGCTGAAATGAAGGCAATACTATCTACATATGCAGGATTTCCAGCATGGAAGGATGAACCCTATAAATACCCACATCAGTCTAACACCATTCAGGAATCCGGGAGGGGTGGTCAATGTGCATGGCATTGATGAGGGATCAAGGCTTGCCCTGCATGCTCCATGAGACTTCTATGCATTTGGGACCATGAAGTACAGGACTCTAGCATAGGATTTATGTAAATCCTCCAGAATAGTTTATGCTTGAGAAAAACAGCTGAGAGTGTGACAGAGAGTGTTTGTGCATCAATTTAAAAAGAAGAAAGCAGGAAATGGGGGATCAGATGTTAGGCTGGGAAAAGACAACAAGCAGCCCACCACATGTTGTTGGATCATCCTTCACTGCTGGCTATACTGAGTGGAACATAATTTTGAGCAGATATTTGGAGGCCATGAGCTATACACCTTTGCACTAGGAGAACAAAAGTAAACAGCACTTTTTGCGTTGCCACTAAGAAGTCACTGGACTGCAAGGATCATGTAGTGAGTATGTCAGTGTAATGAGTATGTGTGCAAATTGCTTTGACATTGCACCTAGAAGGACACTGCGATCTTCAGTATAACCATTTATATATTGCTAAGGAAGTTCTTCATAATTTTACATCAAATATGTTATCAGACATCCTCTAATATACTATGTGCTAGATACATCTAGTTTTTAAATCAACAGAGGTTTAATGCTGACAAATGAGTTTTAAGGTGCCTGGTTTAATACACATGCTATTACTTTGATTCATTTTTATACAGAGGTGTGCCCCTTAAATTCAGTCTGTTATTTCAGAAACTGTATGCCTATAAAATCACAAAAGGTTTTGACCATATGTATATATAAAGGAGTGCCTTCGCACATGTGCACAAGCACAGGGGGGTGCCCCGCCTTCCCCAGCCAGTCCGTGGGACTAAAAAGGTTGCAGACCACTGATCTAACGGGCCTATTCAAATCAGGGGGAAGTGAAACCAACATGGAGGATATACAGTGGTGCCTCACTTAACGACTGCCGTGCATTA
This sequence comes from Pogona vitticeps, assembly GCF_051106095.1. Lineage (NCBI taxonomy): Eukaryota > Metazoa > Chordata > Lepidosauria > Squamata > Agamidae > Pogona > Pogona vitticeps. Next base: position 172,283,926 of record NC_135786.1, read on the forward strand.
CGACAAAATCGCTGTACAACAATCTCAGGAACCGATTTTCACTCTACGATGATCAAAAACAGCTGATCGCTGGGTTTTCAAAATGGCCACCGGGTGCTTAAAATGGCTCCCCGCTGTGTTTAGGGACGGATTCCTCGCTATACAGGCAGCAAAAATGGCCACCGTATGGAGGATCTTCGCTGGATGGTGAGTTTTTACCCCATTGGAACGCATTGAATGGGTTTCAATGTGTTTCAATGGGGTTTTAAATTTCGTTTTATGATGTTTTCGCTTAACAGCGATTTTCCTGGTTTACCGTCGTTAAGCGAGGCACCACTGTATCAGGGTTCTCCTACGAACTCTCCTCAGAATGAAGAAGCTACCTGGATGAGTAGCGAAATGTTTCAACTTAATAAGAAAGTAGTCCAGTTGTCATGACTCAACTTCCAAATAACTAATATCCCACGTTAGGAATGGGCCACAACGTAAAAGACAAACAGCTGTATTTCATGTCCACAGACGACAGCTCCTGACCTTTTCAAGCAAATTGTAATGGAAGAATAATGTGAGTAGAGCCAGCATTAAGGTAACACATATACAAAAATGTTTAATACATGTTTGTTTGGTTTTTTGTTTGTTAACTTGCTTGCTTGCTTTGGAAGACAGAATTTAGCCTGCAGTCCCATACAAATTTGCCTGGGAGTAAGTGCCATATTTCTCCATGAGCCTGACTTTTGAGTACAGATTGGGATGATAATATTAGCTGTATCATACATGGGGAGCATGATACCTAACCAATCTGGGGAACAAAAAATTATGTGATACAACAAAATTGGCATGTTTCCTTGGCAAATAATGTCAAATTTGGAAAATATGGTGTTTGAAAGGAATCTTCTCTTTAATTTTCACTTAAAAAATCATATGCAGGTTCTTACAAAAACTTCAACAGATATACAGTTTACTTGCATAGTTTCTTGAAAAGGAATCTCTTGTACTTATAGATTTTCAAAGATAAACCTTCAATTCAATATTTTGCCTCAAAGGAAAAAAAATCTACATTTCAATTAATAATTAAGAGCATTTCACATAGACTTTAGGCGTACATGATTTGTAAAGGCGAAACAGGAAGAGAGAACATATTTACTCTCTGGATTCTAATGTGCTGTACGACTTCCTTTTCCCTCAGGCTGGATGACAGTCCTTTGCTGGAGAGAAAATACCAAAGGGTAAAAGACTGCATAACTGACCTGTATGCTGCCTCCGATGCTTGGTGAGGGCATGACGTGTCCCGCCAGCAAAGCCACAAAGGTCACATAGGAATGACTTCTCGCCTGTTGCAACAATAAACAGATGAGGGACTGCGGAGGTCACAGATCATTAAAACATATCTATCAAGGCTTTCAGGGTTACTAATTCCTCCAATCAAATGTTTCCATGTAAATATGTCAAATGGGAATGAAATTACCACTGCGGTTTATTGACTGTGATAAAATCTGAAAAGCACCACTGAACATAATTACATACTTGTCAGACCCATAAAAATTAGCTTTATTATCAATGGAATGGTTTTGTACAACTTCATTTCTGTTAGATGTCTTCCAGATGGGGCTGCTTTATGCACTTGAACAGTTTTTATGCATATCCTGATTTTTTACAATTCCCATACATCTGGCCTTTCTGTGCTGAAGAAAGACTGCCTGGAAAAGTTAATATACAGTATATATATGGTTCTGCTTAAATAAAAATATATTGGATTTACCAATAGAATAAAGATGCTGAGCAAATTGTAACTGACTCAATCACAGTCCCCCTCAAGAACCGCCCAGGAAATTACAGATATTAAATTATTTTCCAAGAAAGAAAATAGGCAACAATAAAAACCTATGTTATTCTGTACCAATGGCAGTTTGATGTTGTTTATATTTCTAAAAATGTTCATAATGAAGAAAAACAAGTCAGGGGATTACTTCAGAAACTGAAGTAGTACTTGTACAGTTCCTATTTAATGATATGTCTTTATTCTAAGCCTCTGAAACCATTAAAAGATAGCTATGGCAGACTTGCTACTTTTTAGAAAGGCATAAACATACACTTCCAAAGTATTCTTATTCCACAGGAAGTGTTGCTTTTTGCTGTTTATAAATGTACTATATCATTCTGCAATAGCATTTTAGTCAGTTAAGCCTAGGCACATGAGGGAGATTCATCCCCGAAGACCAACGAAGAAGGGTATTACAGAATAATAATACTAACTTTGGAGAGAAATTATAGTGAAATATAGTGAAATTATAATGCTGCTTTAACATACAAACGAGTCATTTGGCTTCTCCCTTACCCCAATGCCAATGAAAAAGAAGTGAAGGAAACAGGAAAATGTTTCAGATAAAAGGAAAAATTCCTTTTAGGTTATCAACTCAGAAGAAACCACATTAACAATACATGGAATTCCACAGGAGCTAAGAAGTCAGTTTCTCTGCTCCTACTGGTCTTTACTACACAGAAGACTAGCTTCTTTATCCATACAAATGCCTACCTTTTGTGAAATTGCTTTACTTTTTATTCTTCATTAGCTGATGGGCACATGGAGGGGACAAGGAAAATAAAATTGGCCTTAAACTGGTAGTCCTAAGTGGACCAGACCCACTGAATAAATGAGATTTACCTAAGTACTCACAAAAGTTCTGATCGGTTACATTGCTCTACTCTGGTAAGGATTACCTATCAGACTTACGCCTCTACCAATCAAGGAACAACTGTATGCTGCTTCATCACAACTCTTGGTTCAGTAGCAGCACGTCTCTGAATTGCCAGCTACTGGGAGCCACAGTAATGGGGGTGGACTAACAGCCCTCCTGTCCAAAAACATCCCATTGACATTAGTCTAATCCAAAAGAGCTCTACTCCTTGACTCTTCTTTTCTCTGTAAACTCTGTAGAGCAGAAATAGGAAGGTATTGGAGAGGAAATTTGCTGCACTCTAAAAATTATCTAAATGCACCTTGGAATGCTTTGATGGCAGCAACAACATCACAGACCTTCTTCAGGATTACTGACTGGAAAAAAGTGACACATCTGTCATAGATGGTCTTTACTTCTAAATTGTCAAAATGGATAAACGTTAACAATAAATAAATGAGCAATTATACAGAAAACATAAAGAGGCAAACTATACAACCTTGGTCCTTATAACTTCCTCTTTAAAAAGCCAAGCATTAACGTATACACAGATTCTGCTTGTGGAATTATAAGAATATGGCAATGGGAATGGCTATAGCCTAACAGTATGGACAGGAACAAGGGCTTCTCACAACCTAGATGTCACTTGTGTCCTCACATCTACATTGGCAATACCAACACGGGCCCTGGCAATATCGGCCACATCATCAGCGGCTCATTCACTGTTCATTTTCTAATGTGATGTACACACTTTTCTGCCAACAGAGCCCCTGAACTTTTCATATAAGACAAACAGGACAATCTCTGAAAATAAGGAGTGAAAAAATATGGAAAATCTGAGAAAAGGCATGGCAACACAGAGAAACCAGTTTCAGAACATGTCAGCATCCCATGACAATCTGCTATGGATCTCAAAGTGGTTATTACAGAAAAAAAGGAATTACAAATTGAGACTCAAGAGAGAGAAAGCGGAAAATGTTTACACAAAAAGATTACAGTGCTATCTCCAGTGCTAAACAGAGATCAAGGCTTCTTACTGCATTACTTATATTAATAACCCAGGCTTCTGATGGAGTTTTTGTAACATTGTATGCTGCCTGGAGAAAGTGTGGCTGAGTAGGACCTTTTTGAGCTGGGGTAACCGTCAATCCAGTGAGCAATAACCAATTGTTCCCTCCTGCCTGTGCATTCAAAGAGAGCACTGCATTCCTACTCTTTGAAGTCTGTTCTAGGTCTGTTGCTGCAGGCAGCCATGTTTGTGAGTTTGCTGTTTGGTTTGTTCACTGTAAGCAAATAAAATGATTTTTTTTATTCTTTCTCCTCCTAATGTCTTGGAGTAAATTATTAAGACTGTAAGTGCCAGTTGATGAAAAAAGGGATGAAGTAATCTGGGGAATTTGAAGCTGTTCTGCTCTGTGAATCCCTGCACTTCTGCACAACTAGAGGAATTTAACCAAAAACTCTGCAACAGTATCTGTAATATCTTAAGGATATAAAATTGTTTTCTCCCTTAACAGAATCTGACCTCTGTTCCATAAACAACTCTCTGTACTCCTCTGACAACAAAGTCTATTTAGCTTATAATCCTGGCTAGGATCTGCTAATTAACAGTCTGAAAGTCCCATTCCTGTTGTAACAAACCACAGTCACTTTGTCTATTATTTGCATCTTCAACTGGACATGAATCTCATCACTAAGGAATAAATATAGGAGGCATGTATTTGTACTCCCTGTGTCTGAAGAAGTGGATTATGACTCAGAAAGCTCACACTGAAATAAATCTGCTCGTAAAGTGCTATAATTCTTCTTTCTCTTTTCTTTTGCCAACAGTTCATGCAATTAAGCATTAACCTATGCATATATATTATTTGTTCGTGCAAATGGCAACTATGAAATAGTAGCATTTTTCTGCCACAAAAAACCACATAATAATCAACACTAGAAAAAGAGGTGCTCCTACATTTGGCAGCACCAATAATCTAGAAGCGATTTATATTTATTGGACTTATTAAGAACGGTGATGAGTCGGCATACAGACGGGAAGTTGAGCATCTTGTTGCATGGTGCAACAGTAATAGCTTAGTGCTCAACCCACAGAAAACGGTGGAGATGGTAGTGGACTTTCGAAAACACCCCCCTTGTATACTCCCACTTTCCGTCTTAGGCAGCACGGTCTCTGTAGTAGAGTCGTTCAGGTTCCTGGGCACTGTACTCTCTCGGGACCTGAAATGGTCAATTAACATCGATGGCATCATTAAAAAAGCTCACCAGCATCTGTATTTCCTACGACAACTTCGGAAATTCAATCTGCCTCGGGAGCTGCTTGTCCAATTTTACAGAGGCATTATTGAATCTGTCCTCTGCTCTTCCATAACTGTTTGGTTCGGTTCGGCAACCAAACTGGACAAGAACAGGCTTCAGAGGACTGTCAGAACTGCTGGAAAAATAATCAGAGCTGATTTGCCATCATTGGAAGAGTTGTACATTGCACGGGTTAAAAAGAGAGCGGAAAAGATCGTGGCACATCCACGGCATCCTGGTCACAACTTGTTTAATCTTCTCCCCTCTGGTCGGCGATACAAGACGCTGTATACTAAAACATCGAGGCACAAAAATAGCTTTTTTCCCTGTGCCATCAAACTGCTGAATTTGTAACCATCTGACGCAACTGGGAGTTGAGGCAATCGGTTTTTGTAGAATTTGTTCCTAATTGTCTTGTGAATTTTCTGTTTATGGTGTGTGTGTGTGTGTGTGTGTGTGTGTGTGTAGTGTTTTTAAGTGTGGCCGGTAGCCATATTAAATTCCGGGTATGGTTTACATATCTGGCCAGTAAATAAATAATAATAATAATATAAGTAAAGTCTTTAGGAATTTTTCCCTTCTCCAATACAAATGCTTGGTCTGGAGACTCTTGTGCACATCCAGGCAGATGTTCTCCACATATATAAGTTCAATACACAGCCCTAACAATAATCAGAGGTATGTTAAGTAGCAGAAAACACATTTGTCCAATCACAGTTGTGCAGAGATTATTATTTCCCATTTGTTTAAAGTGAAATGCAGTACTGTTATAGAAAAACATTGGCAGGAGAATGATGGTAATTAAAATGTTCATTTCCTCCTCATAAAGTTAGAAACATTCCAGGAAAAGCCCAACTTGAAGTATCACAACTAATTAGTATTGCACTGATAACAGAGAAGTCTCATTATAATTAATTAAATATTAATTAATCAATTAGAAATTTAAATCTTTTGAACTAATCCAATATCTCAAACTAAGATTTATGTTTGACATTTAAATGCTGTTCAGTGTCTATCAGGAAACTGTTCATCAGCTGCAGGTCACATTGCAGGGATGGGGACGTGAATCGCAGCACTCACTGTTAAATCACATTTAAGTCGCCTCAGTGACTCAGACTTGATTTGTTTTGTTTTGTTTTTAATGACTGGGACTCGACTCCCAATTTGGAAACCACCCCTCTCTTTTTTCATGGGGGAAAAGATTGTTTTTAATAGGGACTCAGATTTGGGACTTGGTATCAAAGAACTGGAGACAGACTTGGGACTCGGCCTTAAAGGCTTACCAACATCCCAGCCATGCAGTAGTTTATTTTTCTGGGACACCTATGGGTGTTATGCTCATAAGGACACAGAACCCTGCTGCAGTCAGCTGTTTGTGAGAAAGAACATTACTACATAATTATGAATCTTTAAAAAGATTGTACTTCTAACAGTGACCACTGGTTCCTTTATATACTACAATGCTGTGCCTTCTTATTTCAAGAGAAATGAGAATGTCTAAGATATTAAGATACAGAAATGTTTTAGCAGATGCTGCTTTTCTTTACAATTTATTTCCACGTGATTGCAATGGTGGCTTTGGCACTGGGAGTTATGTTAGGTATACAGTAGTGCCTCGCTTTACAATTGCCCCACATTACGATGAAACTGCATTACGATGAACTTTTTGCGATCGCAATTGCGATCGCAAAATGATGGTCTGAATGGGTTTTTTTCGCTTTGTGATGATCGGTTCCTTGCTTCGGGAACCGATTCTTCGCAAAATGATGATTTTCAGCTGATCGGCGGTTTCAAAATGTCCACCGGGTAAATAAAATTGCTCCCCGCTGTTTTCTGGGACGGATTCGTCGCTGCACAGGCACAGAAAATGGCTGCCCCATGGAGGATATTCGCTGGACAGTGAGTTTCCAGCCCATTGGAATGCACTGAAGGGGTTTCAATGCGTTTCAATGGGCTTTTTATTTTCGCATTATGACGTTTTTGTTCTACAGGGATTTCGCTGGAATGAATTAATGTCATAATGTGAGGCACCACTGAACAGTGAAAATAATTATGCTTCCTCAGTCTATCACATCTTGCATGCCTTTTAAGTTACCTCTGCATGGATTTTACTGGGGGTTTGAGTATAGGCATCCAGATGGGCTTAACAATTGTTACCTGCAATCCTGCACACAGTTGTGTAAAGGACACATAACTGTGCACATCATAGTGCTCTTTAGAGACACATTGAACAGTTTCCCCATTCATCCTTCCTCTAGAAGTTACAACCTTTAAACTTTGAGAAGGATCTAAGGGGCAATATATCACTTAGGGGTACAGGGGGCTGATCTAACATGCCATGTTTATATGATAACAGGAATGTAATAGAAAATGGTTCTTTTCTTAACAACTTGAATTAGTTTCAAGTGTGCCATTTTGCATTCAAATGTAGAAAGACACGGAAACCAATCCTTTATTTTCTATTAGAAAACAGCCACTGTCCCCTATCTCTCATTATGGTGCAGACTACAAGACCTAACAACAAAAATCCATATTATTGATCTAACCAAGACTCCACAATTATTCTTTAGAAGGAAACGCCGACGATAAATTACATCTGCACTGGCTTTTCATCTGCTGTTCGATATAAGTGATCTCTCAGGGCAGGCTGGAGACCTTAAATCGTCAACACCCTTGTCAAAGAAGCTAAGGAGGCCCAGGCTTCCTACAAACTGCCTGGGAAGAACTAACCTATAATTTCTAACAACAACTCATTTCATTTTCAGAAAATCATGGAAAAAAATATTTTCAGGATTTTTTTAATTCAATACAACACTGTTTCATCTTTCTACAAAATGCCCAGAGAATTTTGATCTAAACATCATTTTTCTCGTCTCTTACAACTATAGCTAAATAAACTATTTTGCTAAAAAGCAAAAAATAATCTGAGATATGCACTACAGTTTTTCTTCACCTCCTAAGTTCTCACCAATTATAATACCATTTAATATTATTCTTAAATATCCTTCAGTTTTTATGGAAAATATCATTTGCTGTTAATTCCAACAGTTGGTTATTAAAAGCACACAACTGTTTTATAGGGATCTTTGTTCTAATATATTTAAGTTGCAACCACTCTGCTTCTTCCCTGCAGCAGAGTACCTTGCACTATCTGTTACATAAAACTTGTAGTAACTGAGAAGTAATGTATATTTGATCTGTAGCCATGTCACTTTAAAACAATGAGTTTCATGGCCATGTTGGAAGCAGTTTCTCATTCAAGAATAAATGCTACTTCAGAAAACACTTGTCCACATGAAAGCTGTTAGCTATTTCCCTTCCCCATAAACTGCCCTTGGTTGATCTGTATGCTTATTTGTGTTTATCCTGCCTTCCCTCTATGAAACAAAAGACACCATATGAAGAAACTGTGTGAATCTGTGGTATGTGGATACACTTTCTAGGAATGTCTGCCATTGCTATAGATATAAAAAGGAGCATTTGTTCACACAGTAGTTTCTCCATTTGATGCAATACACATCCATGCCTACCGGTGATTGTCCAATGAAAAAATCAGTAGAAAACACTACACCCCTTGGAATCCACACAGTTAAATGGTGAGAATCCATACACAAATAGGTATCTGCACCTGCTTTAGTTCCTTCACATGAAATACACATTACTTACAAGAGATTCAGTAACTGAAAAAGTTTACGTAACCAACCATATTACCATTTATTGTATTATGTTAGCGTTAGAAATTACAGTATGCTACAGTTTCCTTCATTAAGAAAATAACTTGAAAGCAGTTTTCCAAGATATTTTCAGAAAGAAGTCAAGGAGCAGAAAGAAATCTAGAAGTAGTTTTTAAAAATCATCTAATTTCCATCATCATCACTACACACACTTTAACGAAGCAAAATCTACTACATCTCATGTGTTTGGTTCATTATCATGAGCCTGTATTGAAAATCAACACAAAACACTTCTTGGAATAATTGTCGATGGCTAACAATTTGCCGTTGGTTGTCAATGCTATCGTTTTTATATTGTGAAGCCTCTGTATAATAAAGAGCTACAGGTATAAGGAAGAGGCAGGAAGGGCTTTTGCCTTTCTTTCATTTTTTTTTTGCATCTTGAGAAATGCCAGCATTTGATTCTATCACCATACAGGAAAGACCTGTTATACACCCATTGTTCACCTGTCTATCTGAACCGTGCTCTAAATGCTCAAGTGTTAAAGGCCCTTTTTGAACAGCCCTTTTATTTGTCATGGTCAGAATTTGATACAACAGCACATTCCCTCAAACATTTTCCCCTGACCTTGTCAAGCAAATAAAAATATGAATCAAACCTGTGTGAGTCCTATAGTGGTCTTTCATGGCTGATGCTGTGAGGAAGGAATAATGGCATGTAGGCCATGTGCACTTGTATGGCTTTTCTCCTGTGTGAAGTTTCATATGGTTGTTCATTGCCCACTTCTCTGTGAAACTTCTGTCACACAAGGGACATGTAAATTTCCTGTGTATAAGAAGAAAAAACAGAAAAAAGGAAAGTCAGGTGTTAAGTTTACAGACACATACACATACCCTGAAACTGACAAAAGAAGCATGTTTTTAACCCGAAGTGTGGTAAATGCACAGAGTTTCATGAAGAGAATTGCAGACCTGGTCTGTCATGTCTGTATAACCAGGCATTGATTTTTCTGTCGAGACCTGGCACTTCAGCCATTTATTCTCTGCTTTGCGGTTGGGCCCAACGGATTTGAAAAATTCTGTTACAGTCCAGTCACCCCTGAGGCAAATGTGAGAATAGATTTCACCTGTATAGGCCTACACCACTTATCCAGGGCATGGGCTGTCAGAGCAAAGGCTAAATGAAAAGCTATCCATACTAAACTACTCAGACAATCACACCGCTCTGTGCCATGCTGCTGCTACTGCAGTACGGAGGTGAAATACTACTTGTAATAACACTGTTACTGTAGTAAACAAAAAAAGACTCAAAACTACTAAAAACAGCCATTAAAAGAGGCCACAAAAAGTCCAAAAGAGTCCTTCAAACTATTTAATCATTTATTGAAAACATTTCTGCACCATCAAAGACTGAATTTGAGGTGGTTTATTTTTTTAAAATGTTTCCATAATAATAATTAAAATAAATCCATACTCAAAGCAAAACCAATAACTTAAACAGCCTAAATGATCCCAGTTCACTAAAGGACAAGAATGTTGATGGGGTTTTGCTGCTGGTCATTGAATAAATCCACCATGTTACAAAAGCAAATGCATTGCTCTTCCTCTAAATATTGTCAATGCTCCTGAATACTCCTGAGCAGGGATGCTGGATCTAGCATACTGCAGGTACAACCAAGGAGGTATGCTCCTTTTTTGATATGGTTTTCACTTCATGATGAGGATCTCCACATCCAGTCTGAATCAACAGGGAGACAGGCATATGGCATGTGAACTACTCTTGAATGCAGACTAATCCAGAGGTATTCTTAATTTTATAATTTAAGACAAGCAACTTGAATTGCCTGCAGTGCAAAGTTAAAAGACAATACAGCTCATATAAGGCTAGTGTGATGTACTATTTGTGCCCCGATCCTTTTTTGCACTGGTTAAACCATTGGAATATGCCTTTAGGGGCAGCCTCATACAGACTCTACAAATATGCGATAGTCTTCTCACTCCCAACTGAAGAGCTAATAGAACAGACTTTATATCCATTTCACATGGATATAAATTTCATTTGCTGATGAGCAGAGAAATCGAGATATTGCTGTTTACATCCTGAGAGCAGTCCCCGCCAACAAACAAAGCCTTATATGGATTCTGTTTCACAATGTGGTTGACATAAGTCAACCTGCAACTAAGCCAAATTCTGTTTGAAGAAAAGGGAGAGTAAACAAAAGAGAACGTGAAATAAGACTTGAATTCTGAGAACCCTGATGAGAAGAAAACTCACAGAAGGGGCCTATTTAAACACTTCTTCCAAAAGCCCACGGTTCTTTCAGAGAACTGGAGGACCCTCCTGAACCAGGCAGGGACACTCTGCACAAATGGTGCTCCCCTCAAAGGCAGTGCCCAGACTCAACAGGTGGCAATTCTCTTTTCTCTCTTAAGTCCCCTTAGCTTGATTTTGCACTGTTCAGAATGCTTCCCCGCACTGAGCTTCTTTCTGTTTACAGTTCTCGGGATATAATTTTATCTGTTTTCACCTTCTTAAGATATTGTTTGCTCAAAATTTCACATATGAAAGCTTCTTTTAACCAAAATATATTTTTAACGTGCAAGTGGTTTTACTGTTTAACATTCCAATATTACATTTATGGTACTCAAGTTATTCTAAAACGTTGATATATTAAAACAAAAACAAACAAATAAAAATATGCAACTGAAACTTCTCTATTCGTATAGAATATCTTTGGATAATACTGTAGATGTTCACATTAAACAACAGGAGATGGCTATCACCAACACCAGAAACTATTCATGAGGCTACAGAGTGATGTGACTCTCATATTATTGAGTGTAAAATGCTAAGTTAGATCACTGGGTCTAGAAAGGCAACATAGTAACCTCATGAAGGCTGAGAGAGAACCAGATCAAAACTATGTTTGGTACAGTTTGTTAGCAATTTTTCCGCTTTCCCCAGTACCATGTTACCCTCAGCAGACCATAACCAGCACATTAAAACTCCTACGAACAAGTGCCTGCCCCCCTCATCTCTGAGCCGGATCTTGTGATATCTATATATCATAACCCAGAGCATGGCTACTTAGCTGTGGTTCCACTTTTAATTTTGTTCCAAATAAAAACCATAATAAGTACAACTAATAAGAGAACAGGTACATGCTGAGTCTTTTCTAGTTTTATGGGGTGGGTTTCAGTTTCCAGGAGGGACGTGGTAGCGCTGTGGGCTAAACCGCAGAAGCCTGTGCTGCAGGGTCAGAAGACCAGCAGTCGTAAGATCGAGCCCACGTGACGGAGTGAGCTCCCGTCTCTTTGTCCCAGCTCCTCACCAACCTAGCAGTTCAAAAGCATGCAAATGCAAGTAGATAAATAGGTACCACCTCAGTGGGAAGGTAAAACGGAGTTCCCTAGTCACGCTGGCCACGTGACAACGGAAACTGTCTTCGGACAAGCGCTGGCTCTACGGCTTGAAAACGGGATGAGCACCGCCCCCTAGAGTCGGACACGACTGAACTAAAAATGTCAAGGGGAACCTTTACCTTTATCTTTTTCAGTTTCCAGGGTGCGCTTCTGATGAAAACCCGGACTGCCACAGGCGCATGTGAAACTTAAGAAGCCAGAGCAATTACATCACAATCATTCCTTGAAGAGTCACTTAAGAAAATATGATCCAGGGATGAACAGGTACCTGAATTCAGGTTTTAATATCTCTAAAGCATATGCAGGCTATCAAGACTTTTAAAAAGCTTGATATCAGCCAAATGAAGGCATCATAATTGCTACAAAGTTGATTATAATTTTGTGGACTTAAAGCTAATAAAGCATATGAGACTGTCATATCATTGCTTCATGTTCATGTAGTCAGAAACCGAAGCTATTTTTGATCTGTGCATTATACGTACAACTGTTACACACTGTCCTCCAATTTCCTTAATAAATACTAACAAATAATATACATTGCTTGCATAATGAAATCTCACTAAAGACTTCTTTTTCAGTATAGTTTCTATATGTTATGATTACATTAAATTTCCCAGTGAAGGCATTTCCAAAAGACCACAATGGTTTGAAGATTTTAAAAAATTTAAGAACGCTATGCATGTGTGTATATGTGTGCCCAAACACACACACACTACACTGAAAAGAGACTTTCAGATTACTATATCACTTGAATATTGCTTGGTGACACTAGCAAATGACAAATATGGCTAAATACTTCCAAATGCACCATAAAAAAAATATCATGTCCGTATATCTCTCTGACAGGTCTTCATGCATTTCACATTTCACAAGCGTGACAGGGATCTTATTTCTAAGATAAATTCTCCTATCTACTTATTTCCTTGTGTATTTATTGTGGATCTAACCTTCTACAACAAGAAATAAATAAGCAGGTTAAGTAGATGCTATCTTTTAACAAATAGTTTCTCTAGACTGCATTACAACTTTATGAATGACAAAATAAATCCCTCATTTTTAAACCTTGCAAGATGCACATTTAACAGCACAGCACCTATTGAACCTCAATGCATAGTCTATTATTCACATACAATAAAAATGTTCAAGTAAGGTTGAAAGACTGTCTTGGAAATGACAAAAACGGCAAATACAGAGTGAATACTAAAAAGAAATCTCTAAATTCACCACATAGTAGTAATGTGTTGAAGAAAATCTGATTGTTGGACATATTTTATCTATTAATCAGAACTCATCAAAATGATTTGGGTTCACTTGGGGAGAAAGGCAGGATACAAATAATAAAAATGAACAAATGGATGAAAAAAATAAGTAAAACTGCAGTTCAGTCAGTGACTGTTCCTCCTTCCTTCCTTTATATGTTATTTTTCTACTATTTTTATACCTCATAGTAAATCTGTGAACTGTTTAAAACAAGAAGCAGTGGTTTGCCAATGGTCTTCCTACCGGAACAGTAGTATGAACCAGCATCTTCCAGGTGAAAAATCAACATACATACTTCTGTTCTCCATTGGTTTTTATTTGGGACTAGGAATCTTAATTCACAAGGGTCAAAATCCTGTTTTGTATAATATATTGCACTAAAGTAGGCTTAATAAGACATAGTTAGAGTAGGCCCATTTGAATCAATAGAACGTACAGAGAAGTTGACTCACCAGATCTCCATTAATTAAATAACTACGCGGAACAACAGCATTTTTGCCTATGAAAAGGAATATGACCCTGCCGTGGAGCAAGAACTGGCCTATAATCTCAGTGCAGCAGGTAGCAAATTTACAAAATATTTCAACATGTGTTAGAACAATCACATTTGAATTTTAATTAGTTGAGAACTTCACACTATAGTCCTTCTTGTTGTGTAGTTTGTCCAGGTACTAATGTCTCACATATTTTAATGACACAGCCCTTAAATTCTTATCTATTTTTAAAGCTTTTAAAAATTGAATTTAAATGAGACGAAAGCTGACCACAAGGTTTTTTTTAAAAAAGAGGCCATAGGCCTGTGGGCCAGTTTGATACAGCCAGCAGCAATTACCTTTTAATTCTTACAGTATGCATTAAAGAGTAATGGAAAGTTCATAATTTATCATCTTTCAAGGAATTATACTATCACATCTCTTTAGCAATGTTAAACGTGCTACAGAGCTTTTTATAATATACAATCACTTAAAATAATGTCACATCCCACTATTTAATGCATATGGAGGTGTGTTTCATTAACACACCTCTATGAAATTTTACTAGTACAAATATATGATGTAGGAAAAAATTGAGTATCAGTATATATTACATCAGTATCTATCTGTCTGTCTGGCAGTATATATTAACAAGTGAACATCCTTTGCACAAATAAATAAAGTTTACAGTTTTATTTGAGTGTTATTTTTAGCTTATACATTGTAGAATTCCATTAGAGTGCAAAAATGTAACACAGTCAACATACGTTGATTAGGTTAATTCTCCCAGTCTTCTCATATCAATAAAAGCCACCACTGCTGGCAAGTGATGCCTTCATGGTCTCAGGCATCTCATACAATCCAAATGCACCCAATGACTGTTATCATTTTATTGAATAAAACGATTATCTGCCCCTCAGACGTTTATAGATGTGATCAGTAATTCTTCTATTAGAATAAGTCATGCATCTCCGTTAGTTATAAAAATAACCAAGTGAAATATTTTGAAATCAGTTACTAAACGAGAAAATATCAGTTAAACATGCACACAGCATCTTCAGGGCAGAATTCCTGAGCCACCAGAGAAATGTCAATCCCACCACCGGCAATAAATTTAAGATGGTTCTTTTCATGGGATTGTGAACAAACTGGCTGAAGAACTCTCAGAACCTCTGTCTGTTATTTTCTTGAAATCATGGAGGATGGGTGAAGTGCCAAATGACTGGAGGAGATCTAATGTTGTCCTTATCTTCACAAACAACCCAAAAGGAGGAACCCAGCAACTACAGACTTGACAGCCTGACATTAATTCCAGGGGAAATTCTGGAGCAGATTGTAAAGCAGCCGCTTTGCAAGCACCTTTAAAGTGATGCAGTGATAACCAGAAGCCAACATGAACTTGTCAAGAAGAAATTCTGCCATACTAATTTTATCTCATTTTTTAAATCAGGTAACCTCTCTAGTAGATGGCAGGAATGCTGTAGGCATAATATATATTGACCTTAGCAGAGCTTTTGACAAAGTGTCCCATGACATTCTGATTATCAAGCTAACTAGGTGTAGGCTGGACAGAACAACTGTCAAGTGGATGCACAATTGGTTACAGAATCATATTCAGAGACTGCTTATCAATGGCTCCTTCTCAGACTGGGAGAAGGCAACAAGTGGGGTACCACAGGGCCCAGTCTGGACCTGATGCTCTGGAACATTTTTTTAATTACTTGGATAAGGAGGTACAAGGAATGCTTATCAAATTTGTGGATGACACAAAACTGGGTGGAACAGCTAATCTCCTGGAAATTAGTTAGTTACATGCCATTAAGTCAGAACAGACTTACAGCGATCCTAATACGGCTTTCAAGGTAAGTGAAATATTTAAGGAGTGGTTTAAACAGTTCCACTCCCCCTGTGAGTTTCCATGGCCAAGTGGGTAGTCAAACCCTGGTGCCCAGAGCCCCAGTCCATCACTATCCACAACATCACACTGGATACCCTGGAGGACAGAAACAAAACAAAAATCTTGATAGCTGAAAAAAAAAACAGAATGAAACTTGACAGGGATAAGTGCAAAGTTCTACACCTAGAAAAAAGAAGCCGTATACTGAGTTACAAGATGGGGGATACTTGGCTCAGTAGTACTACATGTGAGAAGGCTATTGCAATTCATGTAGATCATTAGATGAATACGAGCCAACAGTGTGAGGTGTCTGCCAAAAAAGGCAAACACTGTTTTACATTGCATTAACAGACATATGGGCTTCAAATCCCATAAAGTACTAGTTCCTTTGAATTTGGCACTGATTAGGCCTCATGAGTATTATGTCCACTTTTGGACACTACGCCTTAAGAAGGATGCAGACAAACTGGAACAGGATAAGAGGAGGGCAACAAGGATGATCATAGGACTGAAAACCAAGCCCTATGATGAGAGACTGGAAGAACTGGTCATTTCTAGCCTTGAGAAACAAAAATGAAGGGGAAATATGATAGTGGTTGTTGTGGGTTTTTCGGGTTCTTTGGCCAGGTTCTGAAGGTTGTTCTTCCTAATGTTTTATCAGTCTCTGTGGCCGGCTTCTTCAGAGGACACACTGTGCTCTGGTGCAGTTAGTTGGAGAGTTGAGTATTTATAGCTGTGGGTTCAGCTTTTGTCCTATTCAGAAGATGGGTGATAATGGTGATCAGTGTGTTTTTGTTGTGGGTCTATTGTTGTGAAGGAGGAGAGATTTTCTGTCACTGTGCTTGATGGATGTCATTAGCTGGTTTATGTGTGTAGTGATCACCAGTCCTTGTGGCTGGGTAGAGTTCGTGACCTTTTGCAGGCTGTATTTTTCAGTGCTGGGAGCCAAACTTTATTCAGTTTTAAACTTTCTTCTTTTTTGTTGAAACTCTGCTGATGTTTATGGATTTCAATGGCTTCCCTGTGCAATCTAACATAGTGGTTGGTGGTGTTGTCCAGTACTTCAGTATTTTGATTTTAGGGCATATTCAGCTACTGCTGATTTTTCCAGTTGCTTTAGTCTGCAGTGTCTCTCATGTTCCTTGATTCTGGTGTGGATGCTTCGTTCTTTGGTTCCAATATATATCTGGCCACAGCTGCAAGGTATCTGGTATACTCCAGCAGTGGTGAGGGGGTCCCTTCTGTCCTTTGCTGACCATAAAATTTGTTGTATTTTTGTGGTGGGCTTAAATACTGTTTGTAGGTTGTGTTTTTTCAAAAGTTTTCCCATGCGGTCCATGACCCCTTTGATGTATGGCAGAAATACTTTATTTGTGGGTGGCTGTTTTTCTTCTTCAGTTTGGTGTTGTTTTCTTAGTTTGATGGCTCTTGTGATTTCATTTTTGGAATAGCCATTTGCCTGTAAGGCCCTATTCAGATGGTTGAGTTCGGTGCTGAGAAATTCAGTTTCACAGTGTTTTCATTATGCCTCTGTTTTGCTGTGGGTGGTGGTTGGAGGTTTTGTGTAGGTGGGTTTTCTGTAGACCTTGTGTCCCAATTGGAGGTCAGTTTTGCATACGACCATGACATCTAAGAACGGGAGTTGGCCCTCTATTTCTTTTTTCATGGTGAACTGTATATTTGGGTGGATACTGTTGAGATGGTTTAGAAATTCTTCCAAGTTTTCTTCACCGTGGTTCCAAATTGCAACGGTGTCATCCACATATTGGAACGAGACTGTGGGTGTGAAGGGTGTGGAAGCCAGGGCCTGTTTTTCAAAATGCTCCATGTAGAAGTTTGCTATAACTGGGCTGAGGGGGCTCCCCATGGCTACTCCATCTGTCTGTTCATAGAATTCATTTTCCCACTGATGTAGGATGAGGTTTGTCCAATGTGGGTCTGTAGGAGGGTGGCTAGGTATTTGGCTAAGTCATATGTTGGGGAGCCAATGGCACTTACAATGGGCCTGAGTGGGATTGAGTCCTTGTGGATTTTCAGGAGTCCGTATATTCTTGGTGGGAGAGCTTCTGTCTTGCAGGTTCGTTGGAGGACATTGGGGTGCAGAGAGGAACTCCTGATGAGCATGTTTGTTTGTTTTGTGATTTTGTTGATTGGGTCCTGTTTCAGTTTTCTGTAGGTGGTGGGGTCTAGAAGTTTTCCCTGATTTTGTCCTTGTATTCTTCTGTTTGCATGATTATTGTGGCATTGCCTTTGTCTGCTGACAGGATGATGATGTCTGGGTCTGAGTTCAGGGACTTGATGACATTTCATGCAAGGGAGATAGGGAAAGTTACTGAAAATTGAAAATGGACTTCCAAAGAATAGCAAGGAGAGACAAGAGGGCCTTCTTAAATGAGCAGTGCAAAGAAATAGAGAAAAATAACAGAAAGCGAAAAACCAGAGATCTGTTCAAGAAAATCGAAGATATTAAAGGAACATTTTGTGCAAAGATGAACATGATAAAGGACAAAAATGATAGGGACCTAACAGAAGCAGCAGACATCAAGAAGAGGTGGCAAGAATACACAGAGGAATTATACAAGAAAGATCTGGATGTCCCGGACAACCCAGATAGTGTGGCTGCTGACCTTGAGCCAGACATCCTGGAGAGTGAAGTCAAGTGGACCTTAGAAAGCACCGCTAACAACAAGGCCAGTGGAGGTGATGGCATTCCAGTTGAACTATTTAAAAACTGAAAAGATGATGCTGTCAAGGGGCTACATTCAATATGCCAGCAAGTCTGTCTTCATCTCAAAATCCTACAAGGTAGGCTTCAGCAGCATGTGGACTGAGAACTCCCAGAACTACAAGCTGGATTTCGAAGGGGCAGAGGAACTAGAGACCAAATTGCTAACATGCACTGCATAATGGAGACAGTGAGAGAGTTCCAGAAAAACATCTACTTCTGCTTCATTGAATATGCAAAGGCCTTTGACTGTGTGGACCACAGCAAACTATGGCAAGTTCTTAAAGAAATGGGAGTGCCTGAACACCTTATCTATCTCCTGAGAAATCTATATGTGGGACAGGAAGCAACAGTTAGAACTGGATATGAAACAACTGATTGGTTCAAAATTGGGAAAGGAGGATGACAAGGCTGTACAGTATATTGTCTCCCTGTTTATTTAACATATATGCAGAATACATCATGCAAAAGGCTGGACTGGAGGAATCCCAAACCAGAATTAAGATTGCTGGAAGAAATCTCAACAATCTCAGATATACAGATGATACCACTCTGATGGCAGAAAGTGAGGAGGAATTAAAGAACCTTATATTGAGGGTGAAAGAGGAGAGTGCAAAAATGGTCTGAAGCTCAGCATCAAAAAAGCCATAATGCCACCTTTTCTTCAGCTTTTATCTGGCTATCCCCAACAACTGAACATTAATTCATTTTTAAATCAATAGCTGTTTTTAAATTAACTACCATTTCTTTTAATGTGTCTTTAAAATAAATTGTCCTGGTTGACAGCAGCTGGAAACAGCAAAACTAAGGCTGTACTTAACAATCTTATGCACTTAGGCCAAAGATACAGATTTTGGAAGACAAAATTTTCCCCAGCCCCACCACCCAAGAACAATCTTCAGACACAACTTTCCTTCCTAACTGCCTGTGCAAAACGCCATCACAGGGGCATACTGGTCTTAATGTTCACCTTTTGAAAGGTCTACACACTGTCCTCTGATTTCACTGTCTATGGATCTTTGAGGACCCTTATGTTAGGATTTCATTCTTCTTCCACAATAATTCTAGACACTGATCATATAGGGAATGTAATATCACTATGTTGCACAGGCAATCCACTATGGCTATAATGCTGATATCACTGCAATCAGTTCAATCATCATTGGTTTGTTTCCTTCACTTATATTCCAAGTGTCTTTCAGAGAGCTCACAGTACTGTATGTGATTCCTCTCTTCCTCATTGTTTCCTTGGCATGTGAGCTCAGCCAATCAGATCACTGATAGGTTCCGGGTACTTAAGCAATTTCAACAGTTTTTGGTATAATCTCCAAAAGAAAAAGAAAAAGAAAACAAGCAAACAAAAAGCCAGAACACAAAACAGTGACCTGTTTTTCACCAGTGTCAAAATGTTTCATGGTAAGCACACAACATTCTGCTCAACATTAACATGGTGATTAAAATGTTCTTGAACTACAAGGCTGCAGTACTATACATCAACCATCATTAACTTTTCAAAATATTGCTTCAGTACCTGTCAATATCATTAATAACCTTATCAAAATTTAAATAGACACTGATCCCCTTTTAATCTATAGCGAGGTCAAATGATTATCAGAAACTCTGAATATATATCCAGACAACGTATACTCATATTGTATTTTTCTAGGATAAGAGCTTTTCTCTCAAGACAACTCTCATCAGGAGCCATCATACTGGAATGAAATTTTCTTTCTTGTAAGTTATCCATTCTGTTTTCTCACAAGACAGACTAAATATAAACCAAAATGCTAGATGGGCTTGTTGTTCATATACTTATCTGAAGGTGTTGGCTGTTCTTTTAGCTAGAAGCAAGCCTCTAGTAAATTCCTATTTATCTCCTTGCCAATCAAGAAGTGAATGACTGACAGTAACATAGCCTTATCTAGGCCTCCTGTCTGTGGTGCATTCTGCTAAGTGATGTCATTGCTCTAGCAGAAGAAAATAAGCAGATTATTACAGTGACTAGAAGCAAACTAAACATTTGGATTTTTGCATGGACAGATTTACACACTGTCTGTCAGATAAAGCACAGTTTGCCTGCTGCTTACACAACAAGAATGTGCCTGACAGCTTCTTCCCAGCTTTAGTATCTGATTACATAAATAGGCCATTCCCCACCATTCCTAAAGACTGACAGTCTGTCTTAGTTTAAAGAGCAATTTCTGACTATCAGCTTTTCTGTCTTGCACGCTGCTCTGATTAACATCAGGGCACTTCCTGGAGGTCCAATCTGTTGGGGTTTCTTTTTCTGTTCTATTCAGGATTATCTGTGTATGTGTGTGTATAAAGTTGTGGCTGTATGAAAAAGACATACTCTGTAAAACTGACAGGATATGATATATCTCTTGCTCAAGCATTCCATGTTATAAATTTGTTGTGAAACTGGACCTTAACATAGAACTCTTGATGCCAGTTTCTGTGAAATAAAAAAAAATTGTCAACAGTGTATTAAAGCCTCCATAGCAACTAAATTTACTGTAGACTAGCATGAACTGAAATTCATAATCCAATCATATACTTTTCATCTGTACTGCTAATTATAATGTACATTTTACTAGCAGCATTTTAATGATTTATGCATGAAAGAAGGAGGAAATGGGACACTAAATTGAATTTCCCAATACTTTGAAAAATTACAGTTCAGAAGAATAGAATTGTCTTCTCCAAACTTTTCACAGCTGGAACACAGCATTTCTGGCTTAGAAATGAAGGCATATGTTCCATTTGTCTCAGTAAGATATAAAAGAAGAGCTCTACTAAATAGGAAAACTTAGACAAGTGTTCTTTTTTCAATAGTAGCAATCAGTCTTCTACAAGCAGGATAGGGGAAAAACATTCATCATACTGGGTCTGGAATCTTTATTAATCTATTGTTGACAGAATATAGACAGCACTCAATTAAGACAGAAGTGTATTCACGAAGGCTTTCACGGCCGGGATCTAATAGTTGTTGTGGGTTTTTCTGGCTCTTTGGCCGTGTTCTGAAGGTTGTTCTTCCTAGCGTTTCACCAGTCTCTGTGGCCAGCATCTTTAGGAGAGCACAGAGTGCTGTCCTCTAAAGATGCCAGCCACAGAGACTGGCGAAACGTTAGGAAGAACAACCTTCAGAACACGGCCAAAGAGCCAGAAAAACCCACAACAACCATAAGACAGAGGTCTTCCTTCCACGGGCCAGTATCTTGTCTAGTGGAGTGGAAAAGAACCATTGGAATATGGGATATCTGAAGGTGTGCTGAAGAAAAATAGAGATGGGAGGAAGTGAAAGTCTGAAGGAATTACCTGTTCCTGTCTTCCGCACAGAAGATGTAGAACAAATGCCTGAGACTCAATTCATATACTGTATTCAGTGATTCAAGTAATTGAGGCAAATAGTGATGACAGGAGATGGAAGTTCTAGACTTTACTAACCAACTGAAAACAAGCAAATTCTTATGATATCAGAGTTCATACAGAATTCAGACCTGAAATTCCCAGTCTCCAAAGAAGCCACAGTACTAAAGAACAGGAGATCTGCCAAGGAAACATTATTTTAAATTTTTTTTTAAAAAACCCAAAAAAGCGGATCCATGTAAAATTTCTTTTAAGAAGTAACCTAGGAAATTAATTACAGAATGACTGTTCCTGAGAAATGAGAGAAAAGCAATAGTAATACTTTAATTAATTAAATTATTAATTAATGTTAATTTAAATTAAAAATATCCCTCCCTCTCTCTCTCTCTATATATATATAAATGTTCCATTGGTGATATCAAGGCTGACTTTACAGGTGTGCAAGCAGAGTGCTGGCAGGAGTGGTGTGACAAACAGGTCTGAAGAGTCTATGGTCAGGGTTGATGGGCTGACAGGCAGGGCTGAGAGGGATGCCAAGCTGGCTGAAGGGGGCTCCATGAGTGGCTCTGTTTTTGAATGTACCAACTATAGTCAGCTATGAAAGATAATGTTAAGAACACTACAAAACATAACCCCCCCCCCAAAAAAAATACAAAAAGCAAACCCTCTGAGAGTTGCCTTTCATTTATCAACAATTTTATCTTTCGATAAATTTATTAAACTGATAACAGGAGTGTGGTCTCTTGGCAGGCAGAGGTAGCAGGCTGGGTCATCTTGTTTGGGTCCACAAGCTCGGGCCCTCCAGTCTCTCCTTACCTGGAGCCCTCTTTGTGGTCCAGCAACTACTGGGCTGAAAGAAAGCTGGCCACTGTCTCCTGTCCTTCATCCCAGGCTGCTCTGCACCAGGGACTTTGGACTGGAAAGGAGTGAAACAGATGGCCAGTCAAATAATGGCCAGCTAAGTGGGGAGGCTTTGCCTGGTGGACTGGAGGAAGCAATTTGTAGTCCAGTCCACTGGGAGAAGAGAGAAGAAGCCCCCCCCCAACTAATCTCTGACCAGACTTCTCTATGACCAGGAAAATACTTGGAGTTTCATTTGATACATCACTTATCCTACCTTAAAGAGGGTTGTGCAAATGATGTTATCCCACCCAAGCTCTGTCTAGTTATGTACACAACCTTTGACCATGCTGTGCATATGGTCTGAGCCTGCTGGAACAAGTCCCTCGTGGCAAAATGTAGACGAAGCCAGCATTTCAGCTCCCGCTTGTGCATCTCCATGGTTTCTGATGTTTTGGCTTCGATCCAAGGGGGGCTGGTATTCTGGTGAGGCCATGGTCAAGGGCTGCACTGTGTCATGTGCTGCATTTGAGGCTTTCAGGAGGATTGGCTGCCAAGAGGAGGGTGGGGGGGTAGACAGCATCACTCTCTTGATGATTATCTTTTTGTTGGTCCATTCAACTCCTGTGACTGGATTGAGGGCTTGGAGGAATTTCAGTCCCTGGAGTCTGTTGGACACCATATGAGTGAGTATACCCAATTTGGGCATCCAATCCTTGGCTACACAGCAACAGTCTGGGATGGTGGACACTAGTCACTGATGCCCACCATCAAACACTACAAATGGCTGTTTTCCCCTCCAGATGCTCTTGTTATATACAGTGGGGTCTCTACTTAAGAACTTAATCCGTATTAGAAGGTGGTTCTCAAGTGGAAAAGTTCTTATGTTGAATCTGCATTTCCCATAGGAATGCATTGAAAAGCATTTAATCCGTATCTGCTCTTTTCCATCCATAGAAACTACAGTGGAACCTCTACTTAAGAACTTAATCCGTTTTGGAATGGTGTTCTTAAATTGAAACGTTCTTAAGTTGAAGCAAAATTTCCCATAGGAATGGACTGAAAACCAATTAATCCGTTCTGGCTGTTTTTTTGTTATGTAGAGGTGCGTTCGTACATTGAAGCATTAGTTCCCATAGGACATTGAAGCATTAGTTCCCATTAGTTCCCATAGGTTCCTATTAGTTCCCATAGGAACTAATGCAAAGCTGGCTAATACGTACTCTACCACTAGGGGGAGAATTTTTTTTAACCTAAGATGACCTAAGGTTAAAAAAAGAGCAGGAAAGTTTTTTTTTCCTGTTCTTATCTTGGATTTCTGTTCTCAAGTAGAAGCAAAATTTAGCAAATGGAGCTGTTCTTAAGTTGGATTGTTCTTAAGTAGGGACGTTCTTAAGTAGAGACCCTACTGTATCTGAAGGAGAACAATCTCCTGGTGTGCAATCTCCTTGACCTGATACATTCTGTAGAGGAAAACATGGGTATTCCTTCATCTTTGGCTTCTCAGCACCACTTTGATTTGGTGGGTCTCGCTAAAGAGATGGGCACATCATAAGGCTTTGAGCTCTGAGAGAGCTGATTTGGCTTAGCAGAAAGTGACTCGGGTGGCAGACCACATAGTCACAAACAGTGGCAGCTTGTTGATGCATTAATTAGACATTGTGTACTTATGGGCCAAACCATTCAGATTGGAGGTTTTCATCTTTTGAACACTGGGCAGATGAATAGATAATATAAAAGAGGGCTTCTTGTGTTAGTTTTTCTACATAGGAATGGCTCCTTAATGAATGACAGGCATTTAGCCTTACTTCCACCAAGGGATCCCCCAATGGGATCAAGGAATGGAGGATAGACAGACACATGCCCAGCTCAGGTGCCTATAGTCCCTCACAGCAGGTGACAATGGATATCTTCTAAGAGGTCTTATGCCCAGGAGCTATACTCAACTCTGCCTGCCAATCCCTGGTTACCCAGCAACAGTTTGGAAAGATGGACATCAGCTGGGAGGGGTCATCCAATGCAAGCATCAATTCCTTATGCTACACTAATACTACTCTGCTGTAATCAACTGAAGCTTCAATTATCCATCAACAATTTTATGTTTTAATAAACTTGTGAAACTGTTAACAGTGTTGTGTAGTCTCTATGGGAAGGGGTATTGGGCCAGGTCATCTCATCTGGGTCTGCAAACTTCTAGGAACTACTACAAAACAAAAGAATATGAAAAGCAGAAGATCAAAGGACCTTCATTGCAGTTTTTGTGCATACTATTTCCTCTGCTCTGTTCCTGTTCACTAAAATTCATAGTATTTTGTTTGGTGTCTTAATGGAAAGAGGAAATAGGATAAGAGAGTGTAAGATGGAACTGAATTAAAAATGTAACATCCTGGACATGGTGAAAAAATAATCTTACATAGTTATGTGAAAAATAATATATGCTAATTTGAGTTTTAAATTAGCATTTAATTTGGTAAAAAACAGGGTAAGTGAAATATTTTTTACCCCTTTGATCAAATTTAACCTGGCTTTAAAATATATCTTGGAGAGGCTGGGAGGAATGGACAGTACCCTTTCTTGACTACGCCTGCAGCTCAGCAGTAAGGATACCAAAGTGCAAGGCGTCCAAAATATATTTTTTATGGATGGGAAGCAACAGGATTGGTAAGGCAGGCTTAGAATTGGCCCAGATCAAATATCCCCTATCCTCATTTGCTGAACATGTGGTGTACAGAGAAGGGAAGAAAGCTTTAAGGAGAGGTTATGTAACAGAGCAAGTGACCTATTCTTGTGACAGAAAGAACTCATGGCATGCTAGGAGAAGAGTTCAAGCAGTGAATAAGTGAGTGAGCAAGTGAATGCCATCTGTGGTTTTCATACAAGGTGGCACTGGAGAATACACTTTTGTGGCATTTACCACAGAAAGACATAGAAGTAGTGTAGGAACTTGAGGGAGGGGAAAAAACTGAGCTAGTAATGGAGAAGGCACTAGCAGGCCACAACCAAAAGTTCTATGAGACTGCCTCAGGAAGCAAACAGAAGCAAGGGGTTGGAATTTGGAGGAGATACTGAAGAGGGAAATAAAATCCAGTCCCTAATCCCTTGCCTTCATGTAAGGTGAAAACAAGGTGATGGTGGTGGTGAAATCTATAACTTTGCTAAATCCCAGGCCAAGAAGGCCCTGCAAGCAAGAATTCTCACATGTGCTCATGCAATAATTCTCACGCACGGCCCCCAGCTTTGTACACACATGCAGCAGGAGGGCCCCCATCTTCACACTTGCACCAGCCCCTATAAACTCTCTGGGTGCTCCTATATCGCTGACCTTGAACAGGCGCTGATGGTATCCTCACTATTCATCCCTGCATAGCACCACATCACACGAACACACACACCATCTGTTTTTCAAATAATCTATATCTGACCCTTTTACACTCCTGCTTTGTAGCAGCAGAAACTACATCAAATTGCCACATGACCTCTCTATCATTGTTGTTATTTTTGTTTCCTGACTGCTAATCTGTTAAACAACTCCGCTTTCCTGGATCTTGCCAAAATTTCATTCAAATAGGATACACAAGTTTATTTCTTCCCCACATGCAAGTATTAATTAAGATATTGGGGGGGGGGGGCGCAGAGGCTTGAAAAAGGAAAGCACATAAAGAACTCGACTGGTTACACTGGTAAACAATCACAAGTCATAACCACAATATTGTCGCTGGTTATTTCAGCTATAACTTGCAAGGCTTCAGAGCCAGAAGACAAACCAGATGAAATATGTTGCTTCAGGTCTGCTCTGATGGATCCCTCTGAAATATCCACATTATTGCTTTTATTTTATTATGTACCACACTTCATAACAGTACACTGCAGAATACAATAAAAACTGCACTACACTGCTCTAAGTACTTATTAAATAGGTCAAAAAGTTACCATAACAAATAACTTGTTCTATTCAGGGTCCATTAATAACGTATCTTGTTGTGCCTCTAAAAGAGAAGTGGGGGCAGAGAAAGAAACACTCAGAAACTGCCTTCAATTCTGTTTCCTTTGGTTCAGTGTAGATGACCAGTGCTACACACACAAAATTTCATTTAAAAGCATGCCTCTGGACTCTCACAGATAGAACCAACAAGCGAAATGACAATGTTGTTACATGGTTAACCCATAAATTTTATAAAATAGGCAGGGAGTAACAGGAACAAAGGCCTATACATGGAGAAAGATGCGACTGGAGATGGAATCTGAAGAGAGGTGCACAGGAAAATGAAATGAATAAAGTCAGAAAATTTGTTTTCAAGAACAAATGATATGTCCTTTTATATGCAATTGCCAGATTTCAAAACATACTAGTTGACCAATGAAAGGTCAAGAGAGTAAGAAATAGTATATGTCTTACTAGCTTTTATATGCCGGACTAAGGCAACCTTCTTCTAAAGAGTGGGTGGGTGGCCCAATTAGTCTCCTTTCTCATTTCTGCTACTATTGGGTGTTTTTATGACCCTGCTTTCTATATAAGAATTTGTAAGATTTTAGAATGGTGGAATATCTACTGTGGAGAAACTTAATTGATAGGCAGTTTAGACATTTTCAAATTGTTATGAATTAATTATGTTTTCAATTTCCCCTCCTCACTTTATAAAACATAAACACCAAATACAAAGGGAAAAACTCAATGTCTAATCCCAACTAAAAGAGGCCTTTATATTTACTCTTCTTGGGACTAAGATTGGATTTAGTACATAGGATACCTATGAAGTGTAGACAATATAAACATACAGTACAGCCAGATATACATACATACATGTAATTTTACAGCTATTTTTCACTATTATATTTGAATGGTATGTTGCATTTTTGTTAACTACCTCACTGGATAGATCTACACAGAAAGATACACCTATAATCCAAATACATGCAAAGCAACTGCGACCAAGAAACAACTAAGTAAACCTGAGAGGTACTACATTTTTAAATCTCATGATTTCTTTATGCATCCTGTTCTTCTGTATGACATGGTATTTCGTATTTTTAAAATACTCTACTTGGAATCCTGGTCAATGCAGTTTTTGGACTGCTAGATTGAAGAGAGAGACGTACACAGTGTCCCAGGCTACTAAGGATTGAGTTCTGAATAAAAATTATACCAGACAAAGGACTAAAATCTTGTGCAAAACATAATACTCATAGATAGTTATTTTATGACTATAATTGCTGGCATTTCCAAAATTGATGTAGAAGAAAACCAAAGAAGCTGGCAAACAAACTGGCTATAGCTCTTCAGGTGACTTTCAGCTCTTGTGACCTGTACTTTTTGCTAAACCTTAAAGGCAGTGTGGTTTTTAAAAACTGAAAGCAGAAATTACAATCTGGGGATATTTAGCCAGCATGTTGATTTCAGCAGTGCTGGCAAAGAGGCAACAATGAGGTCAGAAGAGTACACTTTTGGAGATATAACACAAGGAGAGGTCATGGTCAGTAATGATGTTGTAGGTATGGATGGCAGAGATAAATGGATGGGTTGAACAAGGAGACAGAGGTAAGGAGTGCTGTGATTGAGTAGGCTACCCTAGCTCAACTAAAGTATTTTCAGCCTCGCACCACATTTTCCAAATAAAACAAGACCTAATGACAACAAAATGATTCAAGGAAAACATGCAACACTTCTACAAAACAGGTGAATCAAAATGAATTAAATTTAAAACTTAGGTTCCATGGAGTGGAAATCATATTAAACTTGATACATCTCTATTTATTTGGAAAGAAATGTAATTCCTGGTGACCTTTTTATTCCTGTAACCACATTTGTTTTGAAAATCAAAAGTTGTCTTTGAACTCATTTCAAAGTAACACTAAGAGAGCCCAGCTACTTACAGCCCCTAAGGAGACAATCCTGGGAAGATTTGACTGGAAATAT
This sequence comes from Pogona vitticeps, assembly GCF_051106095.1. Lineage (NCBI taxonomy): Eukaryota > Metazoa > Chordata > Lepidosauria > Squamata > Agamidae > Pogona > Pogona vitticeps. The sequence continues at coordinate 172,312,456 of NC_135786.1, forward strand.
GCTCTGTGCAAATCAAAAGATGGCAATAGATTGATCAAGCATGTGCAATACTTAGTGTAATACCTGTTTCTTTCCCCACCCCTCAGATATCACCAGTTCTGAAGGCAATGGGAATCCGTTCCATGAGTATTAAAGTGCACTCTCAAGCAGTGGGGGAATCTTCAGAACTATAGATCTGCTTCTTGTACTGGTAAAAGGACGTAAGGAGGTGTTTTAGAGGGACTGTGATGTAAGTTCCCCCTCTAAAAAGTGGTTCCTGTCACAGAGACACTCCTGCAAAGTTCCAAAATTAAGAAAATTAAACAAATTACTTGTAAATCACATTAATAAGAAGGGGTTTTAACTGTAGCATGCAGAATATTAACATCTGATGTGCCTATGAATAGTCACTGCTACTAGTATACATTAAGTGTTGTAATTGGTTTAAATCAGCATGGGCCATCTGTCTTTAATACTCTTATTACAAGGCAGTAAGCAGAGACTATTAGAGCTGCAGTATAAGCTGTAAGATCTTTACCCGTTCTTAAATCATTTAAAAATAATGAGAGCTTTAGCCTTTATCTAATTAACGAGTGCCTTCTTTGAATTAGAAAAACTGTATCATTTAGCCCACGGTTGTTTAGTAAATTGGCTTGGTGGCACGTAAGCTAATGCAGGGTAGCAGTGCAGTGTCTTGTTCCTGGCTTATTACTTGAATTATAATTCAATGATCACCTTAGATCATGGGCTATTCATAAATCAGGAGGCTGACATCAGATGAAAAATTGTATTAATATATGAAACTTATTATATAGTACAAACTGCTCTCTTGATAAATTACATTGTTCAGGCTTGACAATGATTGCATTTAAAACATTATTCCAGTTTGCTGTTTTACAGATTGAAACCTCTTCATGAAAAATTTACAATGCTCCTCTGTGTTTTGGAGTCAGAGGGCAATAGTAGCAAATGGCAGACATAACACCATACTTTAGATTTGCTGGCAGCAGCTGAGGACAGAAAACACTTTTAAGTGCAGGACTGAGGGGAGGAGGGGAACCCTCAGATGTGCCTTTAGAATCTACATATCTAGTTTTATGAAGATACTAATTGTCCTCTGCTGCAGAAGCACAGTAAATAATGAAATTTTAATTTCAGCTTTCTGGATTGCTTTCTTTCATATAGGTGCACGTTTCTCAGGAATTTATAGCTTGAGAAGCAAAAAATAAAGGGGCAAACCCATGAAGTTTAATTTGAATTGAGACTGAGCTCCTCAGATGATGCGTTATGACAAATGCTTTTTGCCAAGGCTGACTGGGTTACTCATGCTGTAGTTCCATATTATTTACATTAATTACATGAAGGCTGCTTTGTTAATGGTACATTCTGGTGTGGGTCGCAGCGTGATATGCTAATGATCTAAGAAAAATCTGCCTCTTCAATATTTATGATAATTTGTAAGAGGAAATAGGATTGCCTTTATTTCTTCAAGAGAATGAACAAAAAATTAGAACGAAAACAATTTATTCATGGGGAGAAGCAAGAGGTTCTAATCAGAAGACATTTTAGTGTTATAAGCACAGAACAACCATCTTGTTGTTTGGGATTTTGTCATAATCCCTGACAAACTGCTAACATGGTAGGCTGAAGGATTTTGCAGTGTAAAAGTGATTGCTTAGGTTAAGTAAAATAATTTTTAAAGACCCTTAAGACCAAAATTGTTATCTTCTTACACATGACCAATAAATATACAGCAATACATTCATATCGAACTATGTTTGGAGAAATAGCAAGCTTTTCTCTATTCTGTTATACAGCACAAGAATAAATACTGCCTTTGTTTCCTTATTATTTCACAGAGATTTTTATTTCATTTGAAACAAACATGAAGGACAATAGTGTAATTATTGTTTCATAACACTCACATTTAGATGATCCAAAGGGCAAATGTTTAAACCAGCTTATTGCTATCTTCATAATTCCTCTTATCCATTTACTCGTTTAACAATCAAAATTTCCATCAGTAAAATGTAGGACTTCGAGGAAATAGTGCTTTGCGCACTGGCTACAATGCAGCCCGTTGTGACATTCATGTGGTTTTTCAGTATTAAATCTTGCTCCCACTGAAGTCAATGACAGCCCTCTAGATTGGCAACTCAGTTATCTAATATACACCTATTGTCTCGAATGAATAATATTGTTTCGGCTGTTTCATCTTCCCCACCCTAGTATCTTCAAGATGTTTTGGACTACAGATCCCATCAGCACCAGTTAGCATGATCAATACTTGGCCATGATGGGAATTGTAAGGGATTAAGTCAGGAATTTGATTAGCATTGTTGCTTTCAGGGAAAATACTTATGTGTGGGGAAAAAATGCACAAAGAAACACAGGCCTCCTGAGTTCTAGTCTGTCACTATGTCCACTACATGACATGGGATATCCTCACTCTAATAATTACATTAGTTAATTCTGAGTGGTAATTCTAAGAAAATTCTATCTTTTGCACTAACAATATGTGGAAAGACCCAGAAAGCAACAGTATCTTCCGAAACACACGGTAGCTAAATTTTTGGTTGAAAAGATATGTGTGAAAGTGTGTGGATGCTGGCTAGTGAAACTACAGAACCCACAAAACTTCAGATGTTAGAATCTCAGAGGTCAGTCTGTGTCCTGACCATGGCTAGCTGAAAAAAAAATAGCCAAACTAAAAGAAATTCAGTGAATGTGTTCTATTGATATAATATGTCCATGTCACAAAATTTAAGTTTCCTTTCAAATAATTTGAGCTAACTTCGTTCAGAGAGTGTGTGCTTTTTAAAGTCCTGTTCAACATATACACAGTTTGACACAGATGATGAACTACTTTAAAAAAATTATTGAAACGGACTCTGAAATAAGTACCTACTTTTTTCCAGTCCACGCTTGTATCCATCTATGCATAAACAAGAGGAACACTGAAACTTATATTTTCAGATTCAGAACTAAGAGTCTTGAGTCTTATAACATTGACCTGGAATGTGGAGTATGAGCTGTAACTCCTGAATTCTCTGCTGTGTATTTTAGGGATAGAAATAATTCTAACCATCTCCCACCTGTGATAATCAAACCCTTGGACATTCCACCTAACTTGCTACTACTAGTGGTGATCAAGCAATGGGAAGCAGGATTTCCTCCTCCAGTTACTGGCACAGGCATCTGCAGTTTTGGCAAAGGGTAGAGCAAATGGGGAGGGTGTTGCTCATCATTACCTTAAACCGTAACAGGAAAGAGACACCTATTCTTAAACAATCCCCTATTCTTCTTGTTGCTGTTTGCTAAGCACATTTTTGCTCTACAATTGTTTTCACAGAAATGGATAATCCTGATACCTCAAAAATTAATTATCAAGAAAAAAAAAAAAGCTTGCAGACAAACAAATCCCCCACAAATCCAAAAATGGCTGTATAAAAACAATTCTCTTTGGGGACAGAAAATGCTTGTTAAACACATGATTACAGCTACAAGGCAAAAATAAGTATATGTCTGGAAAGAAAACAAATACTGGAAATGTTTACTACCCATGGATTTTAACCTGACCTCAGTTCTAGCCCTGTCTCGATGACATTTGGGGTTAGTTTGATGAAGAAAGGTTAAAGTGATAGGGTTATTTCATTAGGGATGAAGAATAATGAGTAGTCACAATAGCATCCACAAAAAAAGAAGAGAAAAGAAAATGTTCCACTCTTAGGCCTGAATACCTCTGCTCAATGAACAGCAACTCTTCATCTGCTAATTGGGGAATGGAGAAGTAAAGGTCATGTGCAAAAACAATAGTGGACATAAAAGTAATGCATAGTAAAGGAAATTGCTGCACCTTCATATTGTCACAATGACAGCTGCTAGAGAGAGATGAGAGTGTCAACCACAAGTATCCCCACAGACCCAGACTGGGTAGCAAGACATTGTGCTTGCTGGTATTGCACTAGCTGGTAATACGTATGCTTGTCCTTTCCTAGGGCAACTGGCTTATCCTGCAGCAAAATTTATAATAATTATTGGGCCTTTTGGTTCCCTGCTCAAGTTTTGTGGGTCTTGTTACAAGCTGCATTTCAGATTACAAATCTGCATGGTTATTCAGACTCAGTGTGTGAATTACTCATCATACATTTACATTTTTAATTGTTATATCCTTATCAGGTTATTCCAGAACAGCAGTACTACCCTGTTACCATTTTGATTTTTTTCTAGCAGAGTGAAAGACAATGCACAAAATAAATACACAACACAGTACATGGACACTCAAATTCAAACACATCCACATAAAGGAAACTTTAACTTATCTGTCTGTCTGTCTCTCTCTCTCTCTCTGTGGGGGGGAGTGGTCATCTGTGAATTCATACATATGGTTTGCAGTTTAGATATGGCACAAACTGCCAGCTCGGTGACTTTTTGCTGGTTCGGACAATAGCAGAACTGTGCTGCAGTTCAGCAGCCCACCCCCTCCAGTGAGCACCCGCTCAGAGGCAGCACTCAGAGGAAGTGGAGGACAGAATCTGGGGTGCTGCTTCTCAGGGGACGCTTACTGGAGAGGGCAGGGTGCCAAACCATGGAACAATAGTTTTCCTTTGTCTGGACTGGCACAAACTGCTGAACTGGGGAGCCATGCCCATCTGTTGTTTGCGCTTGTGCAGAACAGAAGTCAAAACATTCCAGAACTCTTTAGTTTTAGGAATTTCTCCTCCCCCTCTCACACATGCTCAGACATACCCTAATAGTTATTCCTGTCTGCCACATTAGTGCCTAGAAGGGAATGTGATAGGTTGAGAAAAGAAGGGAGGGTACAGTGGTGCCTCACTTAACGATTGCCTTGTTAAACGACGAAACCGCTATACAATGACTGTTTTGCAATAGCTTTTGCAATCGCAAAACGAAGTTTTAATAGGCAAAATCTGCTTTGCAACTATCGGTTCCCTGCTTCGGGAACCGATTCTTCGCATTACGTTTTTAAAACAGCTGATCGGTGGCTTCAAAATGGCTGCCAGCTGTGTAAAATGCCCCCCCCGCTGTGTTTTTGGACAGATTCCTCGCTTTATAGGCACCAAAAATGGCCACCCCATGGAGGATCTTCACTGGATGGTGAGTTTTTCAGCCCATTGGAATGCATTGAACGGGTTTTCAATGCGTTTCAATGGGATTTTTTATTTCGTTTAACGAGGATTTCGCTCTACAGTGATTTTGCTGGAACGGATTATCCTTGTTAAGCGAGACACCACTGTAGTGTGAATTCACAGATGTCCACTTGAAGAACAGTTCAAGTAAACTGTCCTTCTTCATTGTCTTTGTGGTTCACACATATGGATAACTAACTAGCAGACTTACCAACTGGTCGGATGTCATGCCAATTTTGACAAAAGTGCAGCTTGCCCAAAAGATGCATCTGCTTCTGCTCTTAGGTGCAACCTATATGGTTTACAAATGCTAATGCTCAGGACCATGTTACTGTCTTGCAAATATCTGGCAACTTAATGCCTCTACCGATGTTGGCATAAACATGTAGAATGACTGTGAACTTGGTAAGGAAGAGGCTGCTTTGACCACTTGTAAGTCAACTTAATGGCAGACATGACCCACTTCACAAATCTTTCAGATGAGACAGAGTGATCCTTACAAGATCTTTGGTAACAGATAAATAATCTTTTTGTTTGCTAAGTTGTCTTGTCTGTGAGATAGAAAAATATAACACTCTTCTAACATCAAGCAGTGCAATCACTTTTCTAGATTGCTGCTTGGTGATAGGTAAAAAATTAGCAACACGATTGGTTGACTCATGTGAAAATCTGAGACAGTTCTGGATAGAAAATATATATCTGTATATACTGTGACCTTTTCTTTATGAAACTGCAGGAAAGGTGGTTCACAGCTGAGCACACACAACTCACTTGCCCTTCTTGCAGAAGTGATGGCTACCAATAAGGCCATTTTGAAGGAAAGTAGGTGGAGATCTGCTCTTGTCATGACTCCAAACTAAGACAAGATAAACTGAGTAAGCAAAGGTGACCAAGAGGGAGAAGAATTTCTAATTTCAGGGTATATACAGTATATAGCTTGTACCCTGAAATTAGAAATTCTTCTCCCTCTTGGTCACTTTTACTCATTCAGTTTATATATTGTGTATATATGTATCTTGTACCTTTTCCCTTGACATTTCCAAAACTTATTGGAGAAAGTGTGCAAGTTATCTAAACATTTCAGAAACCTTTCAATCACTGCATTGGGGTGGGGAAAGTTTATTTCTGTGTACTTTCCCTCAGATGTGCAACAACAGCTGCTAGATATACTTTGAAAGAGAAAAGACTCCGGCCCTTTTCCTTTAAATGAAGCAGAAATGTTTAATATAATTTCTGTAGAAGATGGGTTGTATGAAGCACTGGTGGAGTTGGTAAAATATTTGAATGTCTGCTATTTATATAAGTAGGATTTATGCATTGATGGTTTTCTGGAAGCTTTCAGAAACTTATGTAAGGATGAGGGAAAGTTATCAAGTACGTACTGAATTTTTCAAACTGTCATTTGCAAAGTCTTTAAATCTGGATGTCTGACCCAACCTTTTGACATTTCAAGAGATCTGATTCCATTGACAGACTGACATGATCCCTTAACAAACCATGGCTGATGAGGCCACCACAGAGTAATGAAGATCATGTCACCTCTCATCTTAGCTTCATAATTACTTACCTTATAATAGTGGAAACAGTGGAAACTTGACATGGGCACAATTTCTTTTTAAAAATCGCAATATTTATCAGAAATCGCTGATTCATGTAATATTCATCATTTCGTATTTGGCAATTCCAGAGGCCCCAACAAATACAAAGTGATGAATATTTACCCTTTGCATTCATCTCTTCGTTGGACCTAAGCCAAAAGTGCAAGCTAGGCTGTCAGAATGGCTGTTTCGACAACCTAGTTCTCTCTGCCTATAGGCCCGCAGAAAAGCTGTTTGGCGGGCCCACTCTCTCTGCCCCCACAGTCTGACCGCTCCCCCCATTGCCTCCCTACCCTGTCCTGCCACCTCTCCCATTGGTGGAACAGAAGCTAGGCTACTGGAATGGAAACCACTGTTCCGGCAGCCTAGCTTCCATTCCACCACCGGCAGAGGCAAGCCAAGTTCGGGAGGCAAAGAGGGGGAGTGGGAAGGGGGTGGTGCACAGGCAGGAGGTGTGTGTGGGCTCAGGGTTTTTTTTTTAGGGTACCAAAAATCCAACAAACTAAAAACTGATTTGCCAGAAATCACAGGGGAAATTCCTGGGTAGTGGGTTATCAACCTCAATGACCCACCAACCACAACAAACTGCCATTTTGGCAGCTCATCCTCATCTCTAGTGGAATCATATACAGAATCCAATGTGTCCATGTTAGAGTGAATACATCTTCCAAAGAATGATGACCTATACTAGCTCCTAAGCAGAAGCATATGCACTTCTGATTGAAATAAATTAAAAGACGTGTATGTACGCAAGGGTGACCCCAGCATGGAGGCAGGTCACAATATTAAAAGACTAGAATTAAAAGCATGAATTAAACATTAAAAAACAATTAAACTATACACTAATTAAAATACCATACCATGCTATAATTCAAATAACTCAGCTGTTAGTAAAAGATGTTGCAGTGAATATATGCCACCTTTCTTGTGGATACAGGACACATTGAATAATCTACGGCCACTTGTGCTACTTTCTCCATTATCAGCTTCTTGAAGGCTATGAAAGCCTTGTAGACTGCAAAGAGTTCTAAGTGTCTCATGTGTACAGATCCTTCTTTGTGAGGACACGTAACACACATCTGACTGCAAAGACAGTGAGCTCTCCTGTCCTCGAGACTGACATCTGTGGTCCTTAAAATCAAGAGCTGTGGGAAAATGAAGAGTATGCTGATGTTCAAAACTGACATCACTATTCACTAATGAAGCTGCTCATGGATCTCTTATAGAACTGAAAGTTGTTTCTGTAGACTGTGGCTCATATTGTTGAACTGGTCTGTGTACCACAATTGTAGAGGTTTCATTCAGACATGCATCAGGGACAATGACAACAGTTGATGCCATAAGTCCTAACAATCTTTTATTAGTAGTGCAGAGACGGAGTCACTTCTGCAAGAGTCTCCAATGAAATAGATCACTGTCTGGTTTGTGGCAGACTCATGTTCAGGTAGAGTCTAGAACAGCACCTACATAGTAGATGCACTTCGTGAGCTCTAAAGTTGACTTAGCCTTAAACCCTTTGATAAAAAAAAAAAAGTAAATAGATGCCAGAACTGGGATCTAACAGTCCAAATGAATACTTAAAATGGCCAGCAACAGCAATTCAGCAGTGACTTTTTACTGTTAAAGGCTCCCCTTCCCCCCCAATACCAAAAGTCTTACATATGGGAAAGCAGAGCCCTACGTAGTTTTAGTACTTAAGAGGAGGGGAATAGGAAGTTATAAATTAAAGGCGCCTGATCTTGGTTATGCCAGTGCGAAGTTGCACAACAGAATTTTGCCCATGCAAGGTACAAGAAAATTCTGAAGTAAAATCACCCTGAGAACACCTTCCCAGTTGTTGCTATCATGGCAAAAATAGGGAACTGAGGAATAACTACTAAATTTCTCACTTACGTATATATTCAAATTTAATTTAAATACTGTTGCCATGAGCATATATGTGGGAAAGTGAAGGACCAGCAGAGTGGTGGAAAATGATGATCCATTAAAACAAATTAGAAAAACATATATAATGAGAAAAAGAACATTCCTAAAGAGATAAGAATTCACCAAGGCCACCTAATGTTTAAATTTAAATGATTCCAAACCTGAAAGTCTCCCCATTTCCTTAATTCAAAATTACAGCTGCTGGCACTGTACTATTATTATATTTTCTTCCTGTTTCACAGAAATGGTTGAATCTTGTCAATACACAGGAAAGGTTTTCAGGCAAAATATTCTACTAAAATGTACTTTCAGCATTTTCCCTTTCTTTTCTCCCTACTTGGATTTCCCCTCAGAGTTCAGAGTTAAAGAACTGCCTTTAAGAAATCAATGTACTCTCATAATACAGTAAGGTCTAAATTTAGAATTTTTTATACCCATACTTGATTATCATCTTCCAGCTTGACCCTGCCCCCAATATTTGCTTGTCCACTATTCAGTTTGCTAAGGAGTACACTTAAAGTACAGCAAAAGAAGATCACATTATGTGTCAAATTAAATGTGGTTGATACATGCTTTAACTGTACATGCAGTGACACTCTATTACAGATTGTCTGCTGGACAATAATATTTGCACATTCCACGCCTGACAAACTGTTCTGAATTTTGTATGAGATGCTGTAATGTTTCTGACGACCTGTACAAGGCCACACATTTCAACAAATTCTCCAAATTAATGCTGAGACCGGTTTGCAATGTTGTTGTTCAGTAGCGCTCACTCTTGCTGATTGTATCCTAAATAATAAACCATAGCCTTAGGCAGTTTTCCTCAGAATGTTTATGATGAGAGCTCATTCATCTAAATCTACTGGCCAATGGAATAAAATAAATCAAGAATTTCCAAAATATAACAATATTTGTGTTCACTAGATAATTGATGACTGCAGCTGCGCTAATTAAAACCCATCTGAGTTTCATTAATCTTGGTCACTGAGACCAATTGCTATATGCCACACCCTGATCACAGGGATGTAGCCTTTTCATTATCAGGTTGTAATTGTTAGGATTCTCACCATCATATTATATAACACTATACAGAAAAATGTGTAATTCTGTTTAATAGTATAAATGCTTTTAAACAGCAAACATACAAGTTTCAGGCTCGACTACAGTTGTTTTTAATTCTTTATTATAACTGCAGTTCCCAGAATCTGTGGCTGAGCTCGCTGGACAATTCAGGGGGGGGGGGGGGATATCCCAAAAGTTATTGTTACATGCTCTGCTGAAGCCTTATGAAATTCAGTGGGATTTAAGTAAATTAACTGCATGCACAGTTGTGAGTCATGATCACAACCTTCTGGGATTTCTCCTAGGTGTGTCAAAAAGTGGGTCCTGTGTTGGAGCTTGTTGTGGACATTTCTGTGGTGGTTTGAGGCTGTTCCTGGTGCCTTGACCAAACAAGGCCAAGGACTATGGGGCAGGGGGAAGGAAGGGGATGGGCCCACGCAACTGCAGCAGCCTCATCTGCCACCACGAAAGTGAAACAGTGCATATATTGGGGAAGGGGACAATGTTTTTGGTAACGGATGTTAGATCCTACTTTCAATTCAAATATTAAAATATTTGGACCAATCTTAAAAAAAAAGAGGTAACACACTTTAGCCATTGCCCAAAAGGGTACTCTGACATCCATGATCAACAGAACTAGGATCTCCTCCTCCTCACTGTCCTGCTGCAGCCTTGCAAAGTGCCAAAAGCCAACTCCAGTAGGTTTGCTAACCCTGCAGATTATATAACTACAAAACAGAGTTGATCACGTGGAATGTGTGGTTGGAATCCAATAAGACATCACAACTAGAGTAGGCCCAGTGGGGAGCTGGTGAGTCAACTCCTCTGTAAATTACATTAATCCAATAGATCTACTCTAGTTGTAACGTATTACTGGAGTTCACCCATTACATGTGTATAATTTTATTTTCCTAATGCAAAACTCTTGCATAGAAAAAAGATACTCCTTGCAAAATCCCAGACCCACATGAGAGCATGTTCACCAGATTTCATACAATGAATGCTTAATTTTGTTTATTAATATGCCATCCTACTATGTTATTAATGAGAAAAAGGCAATATTAATATCCTTCTTAATATTATTCCTGTGGTATTTTATGTTGGATGGTCAAGCAATCTAGATGTAAATTTCAAAGGGGAAGGGCCTGCAACACAAACTAAGTTGTTTGCTTGTTTGTTTACATGCTGACCAATTAGAGAGTTTGTTGTTCCCGGGTAGGGAGGCTCCACCCCTGTTTCCGGCCCTCCTGGCCATGAGGTGATTCAACCACCATTGTTGGTCACCATTCTTGCACACGCCTTTCACCTGGAAAGATGTAAAGGTTCCATGCCGGCCCACTGAGCCTGGAGACCTCTCCAGCCACGTGGGGCCAGACCAGAAGGACATTGTATTCGCTATTTTTATTCCTGTATCTACCTGAAACCTTCTAAATGCTTATCTTTGTGAGTAGAATATAGATTTCTTTCTTTTATACAAAAAGACCTCCTGAGTGTTATTTCTTAAGTGCTAGTGTTTGGTGAGGGGCGGGTATTAAAAGGGGAACTTCTAGCTAATTCTGCCTGAACCGGCTGGCACTTCTGCTGTGCATTTGTACTGGAATTCAGTACAGTACCAAAACTCTCTCAACAGGTTATGGGGCCCAGAGAGTGACTAAACAGCCAGCAAAAAGGGAAAAGATTAGCTAAGAAGTATTTTTCGGGCATTTGTTGTTTTCCAAGTGTATATTGCGTTTCTTTTTCTCCCCCCCCCTCAATATACCAAACTAGCTGAAGAGATTTTGGTATTGTTTGCTTGTTGCTTTGTGCTGATAAGGAGGCAGGAATTCAGAATGGCAGACAGAACTGAAAATTTAGGGAAATTGCCAGCCCTCACCACAGTTAACTTTGAAATTTGGAAAGAGAGATTGCTAACAGATTTATCAGCCATGAAACTTAAGGAGTGCTTAACTTCAGAAAAACCCACAGAAGCTAAAGCTCTTGAAATGTGGGAGGACAAGGATGAGAGGGCAAAATCTGTAATCTACCACAGTTTAAGCGATGAACAGATAACCCACGTAAGACATTGCAAAACAACAAAAGAAATGATTGAAAAATTGGAGGAATTCTTTGGAATTACATCCCATCAATCGCAAATAGCCCTGATTAGAGATTTAACAAGGATGCGGCTAACTAACAAGAAGGATGGCTATAAACATATATCTGAATTTCTTAATTTAACTGACAAATTGAATGCAACTGGTTTTCAAATGTCTGATGTAACAAAGAAAGGATTTTTATTAGCATCCCTAGGGGAGCGTTTTGAAGCTTTTTGCTCAGTTGTAAGTGCACAAAAGCTAAGTTTTGAGGAATCTGTTAAAGCCCTGAAGAATGAATGCATTGATCACAGTTCAACCTCTCCAGAGGCTTCTGGATCAAATTACCTGTTTCAAAACAGGAGCCACAGAAAGGCTCCGCCCATCGACCAATCACGTAACGCCTGCTGGTCCTGTGGGCGGTCAGGACATAGGGCAAAAGACTGTGACGCCCACAGAGAGGCTCCAGCCAATAGGAGCTCTCGCCAGGTTGAACAAAGAGCTAACAAAGGAAAGAATGTCTCTAGTCACAAGGGAGACAGAGTCACAGGGAAACATAATAGAGAAAACAAACAGAGAGCACTCATTGCCTACCGGGCTACCCCAGGTTGCGAGAAAGACAAAGACTCATGGATTATTGACAGTGGTTGCTCACAACATGCTTCCAATGATAAAACATTTTTTAAACATTTTGATTCATCAGCCAGTGGGCAAATTAAAGTGGCTGATGGCAACTGTGTAGAGATCCAAGGAAAGGGGTCTGGTGTTCTAATGTGTCCAGTACAGGATGAGATCTATGAAAATACTGTGAAAGAAGTGAACTATGTCCCAAATCTGGATTGTAACATGTTAAGTGTTTCTGCTCTGACAAAACAAGGTTTTCAAGTACTCTTTGATGGTGAAAAATGCACTGTTGAAAAGGACAATGAAATACATTTGGAAGCTTATGAATCTAATGGCATTTTTAAAGTAAGCCTTTTAGATGAACAGGTGCAAATCAACGCAGCCCAGATGGTGCAAGAAGAGGTGGACAGCCTGAACCTGTGGCATCGCAGATTTGCACACAGAGACACGAATGCAATCCTGGAACTGCACAACAAGAACCTAGCCAAAGGAATTGAGGTAAAGCCACGAGACACTAACAGGACAACCAGGTGCGTAAACTGTCTTACAGAAAAAGGAGTGAGACCCTCATTTCGCTCGAGTACTGAACAAAGGAGCACAAAAGTGTTAGAATTGATCCACACTGACCTTTGTGGACCAATTAATGTGCCATCCATGGGAGGCAACAGGTATATTCTAATTTTTCTGGATGACTTTTCAAGGTACTGTGTCACCTACCTGCTTAAGGACAAGAGTGAGACCCATGAACATCTGAGGAAATACGTGGCCATGGTAAGCAACAAATTTGGAAGAAGACCTCAGGCATTCCAATCGGATAATGGTGGTGAGTACATCTCGAACCGCACACAGACATTCTTTGAGGAACAAGGTATCCTACATAGAAGGACTGTTCCATACACACCAGAACAAAATGGACTAGCTGAGAGAAAACTAAGGTCCCTTCTAGAAATGACTAGGTGCATGCTTGCAGATGCAGAACTACCCAGCAAGATGTGGGGTTTCAGTGTGGTAACAGCGACGTACCTTCAGAACAGACTGCCAACAAAAGCTACCACAAAAACACCATTTGAACTTTGGCATGGTAGAGTCCCAAACATCTCACATATTAGAGTTTTTGGAAGCATTGCATATTCTTACATTCCCAAAGAGAAAAGGCATAAATTGGACTCTAGAACTGAACAAACAATCCTTATTGGGTATGATTCAGGTGTCAAGGGATACAAAGTCATGAATCTGAGAACTGGTGAAATCAGTGTAAGACATGTGGTTCACTTTGATGAACATAAAAAGGCCGACAAGAGAGGAACTGTGCTAGACAGCTCAGATGACCAGAATCAGCATAACCAACCTCTTCTAGACATACCTATCCCAGTGCCCTCACAAAACGAAACAGAGGAAGAGGAAGGTGAGGATGAGATGAAGAATGAGAGCAGTACACCAACAGAAGGGGATACGGATGGAGCAGTCAACAACTCTGCAGAACCAGAGGATGGCACCACGCTGCCAGAGGTTCCAAAACCAGAGGTCAGACGCTCATCACGGTCCAACAGAGGTGTGCCGCCGCTTCGCCTGTCCTACCTTGCAAGGTCGTGGGAGACAGATGAACCAGCGACCTGGGAAGAAGTTGAACAGATGCCAACACAAGAGGGCGCCAAATGGAAACAAGCTGCGAAAGAGGAGATAGAAGCCCTACACAAGAATGACACATGGACATTGACAAAGTTACCAAAAGGAAAGAAAGCAATTGGATGCAAATGGGTATTCAAAGAGAAAAGGGGAGCAGATGGACAAGTGGAACGCTACAAAGCAAGACTAGTTGCCAAAGGATTTCTTCAGAAGTATGGAGAAGACTTTGATGAAACCTTTGCTCCAGTTGTGAAACACAGCACAATACGAATGCTCCTGAGTATTGCAGCATCCAGACAAATGCTAGTCAAGCATCTAGATGTCAAAACTGCATTTTTACATGGAGAGATTGAGGAAGACCTCTACATGCAACAACCACCAGGCTTCATTGACAAGAAGCACCCCGACCTTGTCTGCAAACTAAAGAAAGGCCTTTATGGACTGAAACAGGCAGCCCGAGCTTGGAATGAAAAATTGAACAAAATGCTACTTCAACAAGGCTTCACGCAAGGAAGAGCAGATCAGTGCCTGTACACTAGGAACAGGAATGGACATTACACATATATTCTAGCCTATGTTGATGACCTCATAGTAGCAACCCATGAAGAAGGGGAGTACAGAGGTATAGTACAGAATCTGAGCAAAGAGGTAGAAATAAAGGAGTTGGGAAATGCGACATATTATTTGGGTATTCAAATTGAGAAAGCAGCAGATGGCTCATATTTATTGAGTCAGAAACAAAAGATACTTGAACTGTTAGATATGCTAGGTATGCAGGATGCCCATGGTGCTGCTACACCAATGACTACAGATTTTTACAAAAGTAAAGAGAAAGGAGAACCTTTGCCCGACAATAACCAGTATAGAGCAGCTATAGGGAAGCTCTTATACTTGACAACTACTGCAAGACCTGATATTGCCACTGCAGTAGGAATATTGAGCAGAAAAGTCAGCTCACCGACACAGAGTGATTGGACAGCAGTAAAAAGAGTAGTTAGATACTTGAAAGGGACCATGGACTTTAAGCTAAGACTGCCAGCTAGTGAGACTCCAAAACTTGTGGGAATGGTGGATTCGGACTGGGCTGAGGATCCAGAAGATCGTAAATCCACTAGTGGTTTCCTCTTTATGTATGGGGATGGTCCTATCTCATGGGGCAGTCGTAAACAGGATGTTGTAGCTTTGTCTTCCACAGAAGCAGAGTTCATTGCAGCGGCAGAAGCATGCAGAGAACTACTATGGCTGGAGAAGCTGCTGACGGACTTCGAGATAGAAGGAGGAACACCGTTCCAGATGATGGAGGACAATCAAAGCTGCATTAAATTGGCGCACGGAGAGAAGGCGAATGCTCGCACCAAGCACATTAGTGTGAGACATGAGCTAGCGCGAGACCTGGTCCAGAGGGGTACCATTCAGATGACCTACTGTCCATCCACGGAGATGACAGCAGACATCCTGACCAAACCTCTACCAAGAGATCGCTTCCAGAACCTGCGAAGCTTGATGGGACTTATTGAAATTTAGCATGCTAGATTGAGAAGGGGTGTTGGATGGTCAAGCAATCTAGATGTAAATTTCAAAGGGGAAGGGCCTGCAACACAAACTAAGTTGTTTGCTTGTTTGTTTACATGCTGACCAATTAGAGAGTTTGTTGTTCCCGGGTAGGGAGGCTCCACCCCTGTTTCCGGCCCTCCTGGCCATGAGGTGATTCAACCACCATTGTTGGTCACCATTCTTGCACACGCCTTTCACCTGGAAAGATGTAAAGGTTCCATGCCGGCCCACTGAGCCTGGAGACCTCTCCAGCCACGTGGGGCCAGACCAGAAGGACATTGTATTCGCTATTTTTATTCCTGTATCTACCTGAAACCTTCTAAATGCTTATCTTTGTGAGTAGAATATAGATTTCTTTCTTTTATACAAAAAGACCTCCTGAGTGTTATTTCTTAAGTGCTAGTGTTTGGTGAGGGGCGGGTATTAAAAGGGGAACTTCTAGCTAATTCTGCCTGAACCGGCTGGCACTTCTGCTGTGCATTTGTACTGGAATTCAGTACAGTACCAAAACTCTCTCAACATTTTATTTATCAGCATTAAAGGTTTCCCCATGGAACAAGGACTTTGTCTGTACTAGAGCATTCCTAGGTAATACCCACAGCATACACCTATTTTTCTGTATCAGACAACATTTTTATAATTCTAGATATACTTTGCTTGTTCAAGAAAAAGAAATGTGTCAAAAACCTGTAGCTCAGATAAATATGTACAGAAATAGCTATAATGTTAGTAACTAAGCTGCTTTGCAGATCACAAATACTGGAAAATATAAATAACTCCAAGAGACAACTGTACAATCTATATTTGAAGAAAGGGGACATTTGAGTAATCAATCATAAGAAAGCAACACTGTCATAAACACAGCTTATGAAAATGCTTGTAAACATTTATTAAATGTAAATCTCTCTTCAAAATATGTATTATAAGGGACTTCTATTTTTTCATGCAATTTGGAGCATGAAATACACAGAAGCTGATAAATGCACAACTGCCTCATTTCAAGAATTTGTTCTTGTTGTACTCTTAAGTGCTTTCACAGACGTATATTTTATCTTTAATTAATGTGATAACCCTCCCATCCACATACTCTAAAGGCAAATGTGAAACTCAAAACTACAACATTCTTTTAGACTATATCGACGCTTCACTAGGAATCTTGGCCAGGTTCTGACGACTGGACAACTGTAAGCTTAGTGCTATATTTATATCCAAGTATTTATGCTTAAAATAAATATATACTTAAGCATAGAAATCTGATATATAAATATGAAATTAATGTATTTTTTAAAACTAAAAGTTGGCACTTGATCATAAATGTTTTCTTCTCCTGACATATTGTACTGCTCAGAATAGCCATTCCAAAAAGTGGAAATCTGCTTCCTTTTTCATATTCCTGCCAGCTCTTCCTGCTATCTTATTTAAGTAAGCATTTGCTCCAAATAAAGGCACACCCTGTCACTATATATGGCCAGAAACAAATTATACTTGACTGAGTCATTCATAGGAGATACTTGTTAATCATGGAGAGAGCAATTCATTTACTTTACATCAATATTTAGCATCACATTACGTATCCCTCTTTCATACCCATACGGAATTTACATCGATATCTGTAGGATGTACAGTATATATTTCCAAGGGTAAAAATTTGAGTGGAGTTTTGCTGAGTGTTTCTGGTACTAGCCACAGCAACAATGAAAAATATTATTTTCTTGAAATTAGTTTTGAATTAGTAAAATTTTCATTATGGAGCTTGACATTTTTTTAATAAAAGTCATTGTTTTAGCCAAAACATTGACAGCTGAGAACACAAAAGTTCAATAAAATGAGACTAAATTAGGAAAGGTGAAGTGGGAGTGAGGAAATGTGTGCACAGACATTCAAAGACACACCTTGCGTCCAGTGCAGGGAGAAAAAGGGAGACCACACACATACGCAAGCCTATATGCATGTGTATTTACGACTAAGACTTGGAATCCATATCTCAGATTGGCCACATAATTGTTCTGTGTCTTTAATCAAAGTACTATATTTTAGTCCTTAGCAGAAAGGAACAGAAAGGAAAGGAAAGGTGTAGGAATGACTAGTTTCTAGCACTGCTGTGGAAATCAGTTAGATCACGCTAGAGAAGAATTCTGCAGTTACTGGGAGTTATACCTGAAAAAGTTCCTTCTCAGTTTCAAAATCTTTTAGGAAAAAACTCTAGCTAAAGATAAAGCACAGAGAGATTAATCAGGCCTTTTTCAAATGAATTCTCCAATAACTGTGTTTTTTTTTCACCTCTCCTCTCCCTATATTCTGTGGAGCTCCAAACTGTAATGTCACTTTTGGACACCATATATTTTTCCTCTCCTCTACTGGAACTCACATCTAAACAGTTTGTTAAAAGCAAAACGATGAACGGCACCATAAGTAAATCACTACCCACAGCATAGCCAGCAGTATGGCTCCTTTCCTGTGGACAAATATGATATCTCACTAATGCACCAGGGCTTATGACAGTAATGCACAAAACACAGAATGATTCAGAACATGAGTTAAAGTTGTCCGAGGCATAGGCAGCCATTGCATTAAAAAAGGTAATAAATGTTTGGATTTCAAGGAGACTTCTGGAAAGTTTCAGCATGGGACCTGGTGCTCAGTTTTGCTGAATAGTCAGCCATTAAAAGTTTGGGTCATCACAAGAAGTTTGACGTGGACTTTTTGGACTTCTACACACCTATCCAATGAAAACTATGGCAGTGAATCTCTGAGCTGCAGAACCTATATCACACATAGCAGAAACGAAGAGGGTGAAAACCTAATAAGCCCTTGTCCCAGTCCTCTATGCCTGCTGGTATGTCTTCTTGCACCTCCAGCTGCTCTTTCCTCTACTCTCGAGTCTCATAGTAGTTGGATGGAATGGCAAAATCACAGCCTGATTATGCCAAGGTCACCATTCTTAACAGCAAAGCAGAACCAGATGGAGTGCACAGGCATAGCATTAGTGGACTTACAATTTTATGATACTGCATAAAGCTTATGATATCACCAGCAGCAGTGATTTTTCAGAAATTAAACATTTCCTGTGTAACCCTTTTCATTGTCAGGAAGCCGTGGGGTTTCAGAACAGAAAGGCAAAAGGGAAGGGGAAGACTTTAATTACTGACAATCACCAGCAGTGGTAAAGTTATCCTGGCAGCTACAATTTGTGATAAAGAGTTCCCCTTCCTGTCCCATGGCTCAATGGGTTCCTGAAGATGAATGGGATTACATGGTTGTCTCGAGACAGAAGTCAGAAATGTGTAATTCCTGCCCCCCACACACAAAAATTGCCATTGCTGTGGATGTCATAAGCCTTACACAATGCAAGCTATGAGAACAGGATTTTCTTTTCTGTTCTATTCTCTAACAGGATATGACCTCAAAGTTACACGCTCATAGTGATAAACAATCTTATAAATGGCTACATCCTTTCTTAAAGGCTTGGGAGTGTAATATAAAAATGTTATAATTTGAAAGAGGTTAGTTAAGGATGGGACAGTCTTGTGTATCATTTTCTTGGTTACAATACTATTATATAGGATCATACAATTCCAGAGTTGGGAAGTACCTTCCTAACTTTTATGCAATGGAGGAGGACGCTTTAAATTTTATTTTATTTTTTGGATTTATATACTGCCCCATAGCGCTACAAGCACTCTCCGGGCGGTTTACAATTTAATTATACAGGCTACACATTGCCCCCCCAGCAAGCTGGGTACTCATTTTACCGACCTCGGAAGGATGGAAGGCTGAGTCAACCTTGAGCTGGCTACCTGGGATTTGAACCCCAGGTCGTGAGCACAGTTTTAGCTGCAGTACAGCGTTTTAACCCAGTAACATACTGCAGAATCCACACAGAACTAGATCTACAATGTAATCCTTCTACAAAATTGTCTGAAGGACTGTAAACAATGTCCCAGCATACAGTGGTGCCTCGCAAGATGAGCACCCCATTTAACAACGAAATCGCATTACGACAAACCTTTTGCAATCGCAAAAGTGATCGCTTTACGATGGTTTCAATGGGGGAATCTCGCTTTGCGATGATCGGTTCCCTGCTTCGGGAACCAATTCTCACAAAAAAAATATTTTCGGCCAGCTGATCAGCGGTTTCAAAATGGCCGCTGGGTAAAAAAATGGCTCCCCGCTCTTTTCTGGGATGGATTCCTCACTGCACAGGCAGTGAAAATGGCCGCGCTATGGAGGATCTTCACTGGGCTGGGATACTTTTGAGCCCAAGCCAATGCTGCATACTGGATTTTAAAAAGCCCCCCTTTTTTTGCAAACTGTGATGCAGAGAAACATCATTTTCAGAAGGTTGGTCACATTTGGGGGAAGCTGAAATTTCTTCAGTTTATAGGATGCAATAATGTTTTATTTTATCCCATCTTTGGCTCTTGGGTGTTTGGACAGAAAGCAAATGATTTTGCACACACAAACATTCCTTTGGATATGAGGAAACCTTTTGGTAACCTAAAATGCACACAAACGGTCTCTGGGCCAGAAAAGACCCTAAACTCACATAATGCAAGTTTTGTTTTGTTTTGTTTTAATGTCATGGGTGTTAAACATCAATCTGAGCCAAAAGGCACACATATAAGCTGTACTTGCCACAACTGTAAGGAGAATTTGTTGAAACACACCTTCTTAGAGGTGCTCTGATTACAATTTGTGCACAGAAACTTGGAAAGCCTAGCATTCTGAAATAATTACAGATGGGACAGTTATACAGCTGTTTCCTAGCACCTGCACAGAAGAACTAAAATGCTGTTCTTGAAGGGTGAGATGTAAATGGTTAAATATTTATTGTGTACATACATTGCGCTAGGAGTTTTTATGCCCGATTTTGACAACAAACAAGTTTCTAAAAGGCAAATCTAGTGCAATGCAATAAAATAGTGAAGTATTTCCTGACCTCTACTTCTTCCTATGATCAGTAGACATACACAAACAGACACGTACACTTTAATAATGCATATCCCAGTAGAGTACAACTGACCCCAGTAAATCCTGCTATTCCCCCAAGTGTGGAATTAAAACTTTCATGACTGGACTGAGAAAACACATTTGTTTCCATTTTGTGATATCATTTTTTCCCCTTCCAGACAGCAGCACTACCAATGTATAGTCAAGTATAATTTGTTTCTGGCCAGCATTACTTTCTCCAAATGAAAGAGATTTATACCAGCACACTGAAGATGAACCTGTTTGCCTTTATAAAACCCGTTAAACAGTCCTTTTATGAATTGCTTAAAATATAAGTTTTCATGAGAGATGGTCTGTTAAGTTACAGCCACAACTGGCTTTTGGAAGACAAGAAAAGTAAGTCAGAAATGAGTATTTCAATATAAACATGGATGGGCCGGCCTGATATTAAAACAAAACAAAAAAGCTTAGCACAAAATCAAGTAGAAATAAGTAAAACAAATAAGTTGGATGAGAATTTAGAATTTTCAATAAGCAAAAATTATTCACACTATATTTGGAATGTCTCCTACAACTTGCATGAGTATGGAAGAGATTACAGTAAGACGCATACAGTACTATACCTTAGGAAAAAAACCAAAATAAAGCAACCAGAATGGAGAATTATATATGTTGGAAGGGTTGTGAAGCAGTAAGAAAGTAGCTATGTGTCTGGTATACCACAGATGATACGCATTTATAATTTTCATGACAAAGCATCTACAAGTTTTTCCACAAACACAGATTTTAAGAACTAAGAAATCGTTTAGAAAGAGTATCAGAATTTAGTATAGAACTTGTTAATTGCAGACGAAACATGTGGATCCAAAATCTGTTATGCACTGGCTGCCAACATCAGCAACTGTCTAATTACAGTGTGAAATACTGCATTAATAGGAGAATTCACAACTTATGTGAAACATAGACCAGAATAAACACTGACAGTTTCAGTGAAAGAAGACTAAAATGTCATGGGACTTTTCTAGGTATTTGGCCTTTCAATTGCCACTTCAAACATGTAAACAACTTGTGCCCTTTTCTGAGTAATTAGCATACTTCATTATAAGATCTATTCACTTTTGTGTTCATCTGTACTCCTTGAAAGGGTATGTTACTTTTATGGCTCTATGTGGCAATCTGAACACCAGTTCTTGATTTGGACTTTAGGTACTGCACTAACTCACAGACCTAGAAACCAACCTGAAAGACATGGCATTACAGATTATTGTCTATAGAGCCCTTGTAGCTCCAGGGCCATACTGTACAATATATACAACACATCATCAAAACAGGAAATTCCTTAAGTGTTGTGGGGGAGTGTTTGTCACAGCCGAAGCTGTGTTATAGTTTGCAAATTGGCTTGCTTTGTTTTGTAACTGGCTACTAAGAAGAAAGAATAGGCATTGCCTGAAAGTATGTATGACTGCTTAGTCATGGCAGTCTACCTACACTACATCTCTGGAACATGAATGGATTTCCATTTCTAATAGCAGACTATTTGCAAAGCCCTTGGTCTCGAAAGAAACAGACTAGAGAGGAAAACCAAAGACAGCAAGAGGCCTTTGAGGATTGCCCATGTTCCACTAGTCCTTGCTGCCTTTAATTCCAGATGACTTGCCAAAAAGAAATTGTTCAGTTCTAAGGCAGATGGGCAGGTGGCTGCCTTTTTTAATAATTGTTCTTCCCAAGGAGAGGCAGGGAATGGTGCATATATCAGAACTTGGACCAGACTAGCTGCATTAATCACTTCATTGACGAATCACATTGTCTGATTTGGAGCTATCCATGGTCCTACAGACTCTCTGCCAGTCCAATAGTGCATCCAACCTGTGCCCCCAACCACAACTTGTGAAACTTCCAAAGCTGTTCTGTATGCCATGCTATTCCCTGTTTGCTTATCTAATTCGCTGGGAGATATTGTTTACTCTTCCTATATAGAGACTACAACTTGTCACCTAGAACAGTGGTCCCCAACCCTGGGCCTCCAGGTATTCTTGGACTTCAACTCCCAGAAATCCTGGCCAGCAGAAGTGGTGGTGTAGGCTTCTGGGAGTTGTAGTCCACGAATATCTGGAGGCCCAAGGTTGGGGACCACTGACCTAGAAACTTTGTCACAATAACATCAAGCAGATGGATAAATACAGTGCCCCCTCGATGTACGCATGGCTCGACGTGCATACTTTTCGAGGTATGGACTTCTCCGGCCACAAGATTTCCAATCGACTTGCGGCTGAAGAATCGACCTACCAACCAGAAGGGGGAAGGGGGGAAGCGTCAAATTCAAATTTGGTGCTTTCCCCGCCTCCCCCTTCCAGTCTGTAGGCCACCAATCGTCGCTTTGGATGCCTTCCAGGGCTTCTCTGCCACCATGGGAGGCCTCTCGGAGGTCCCCCAGCCGCCGATTGTGCTTCGGAGGCACTATCGGTGGCGGGGGAACCTCCAAGAGGCCCCCCAATGGCAGCAGGGAAGGGCTCCAGAGGTCCCCCCCACTGACGCAGGCTTTCCCAGGGTTGACCGGGCCTACCTGTGTGGGGGGGGTTCTTGGGCCGGTTACGGATTACAGGGTTTTCAATGGATTCCTATGGGAAATGGACCCTCGACCTACAAACTTTTCGACCTGCGGCCACCATTCCAATACGGATTAATTCCGTAGGTCAAGGGTCCACTGTAGATTGTTGTACCTTACTGCTGTGAATATATTTTGGTGTTGTTTATGTTTTTTTAATATACTATCCACTTGATCCTTTTCACTATTCGTATACTCAATGCTGTTAGTTTTAAATACTATCTTTTAATGATGTAACCTGTCTTGGGTCCTTTTTAAGGAGAAAGGCAGGGAATGAATGAATGAACGAACAAACGAACAAACAAACAAACAAATTTTTAAAAGTCATGCATTTGTTGACGGGAATATAAGAAATGAGATTTCCTTGTTCAAATGTGGTAGTCCTGGATACATGTTCTTTCATAGGTTGACAAATGATCATTCCAGATTTAAAAAACCCAGAAAATATGTACATTTGAAGTTGCCAGCGCAGATTAATAACTCAATCTGTCAGAGCCATAAGATAACTCAAATGGTATCTAACATTAAATTAAATTACATTTATTTTATTTATTTATTTGATTTATATCCCGCCCATCTGGTAAATTCTAGAAGTAAAGAAGTAAAAAAGAAATTGTTAAACATTTTCTGTGCCTTAGTTAGATGTCAATCAAAATGGAGACCACAGCCAAGAGCCCAGAAGAAATCGGAGACTTGGACAGCCATGAAAGAACTAGCAAAAAGAGAATAAAGTGGGTTCTAAATGAAGTCAGCTCTGAACTTTCCCAAAAGCTGAAATGACAAATTGAGTCTATCATATTTTAGATGTATCAATGAGAAGATAAGAATCAATGGGGAAAATGTGCTAGGAAAAGTGGAAGGCAATGGAAAAGAAAAACACCTAATATGAGATGGATTGACGCAATAACCTTTTATATCGGAATGGAGATGCTAATGACGGGACTTTTTAAGGCCATTTATTCCTGGGATTGTTGTAAGTCCAAAGTGATTTGATGGCATATAACAACAATTAGAGTTGTTAGATACATTATAAGAATATAAAATATACAAAAAGCTTTGTATCTATCTCTCTGGTTTCAAGTCTGCTTATCAAGACTCTGCAGTTACTGATTTGATATCTACTTTACTCATGTACTTTAGTTTTATCCATTTTAGAACTGGGAGCCAATGTCATGGCCCTTTCATCTTTAAGTGGGCTTTTAAGCAGTAAGTTCTTTCAAGAATGCTGTTTTTTTAACTTACATATTTTAAATTGTTTTTAATCTTGGTTTTTAATCTTATTATAGGTGTAATTGTTTTTAATATGATATTTAGATAATATTTTAAAACTGTGTTTTATAGTTTTATCAGCTGTGAGCCACCTTGTGTCCGCTATGGAGAGAAAGGTGACATATAAGTGATATAAATAAATAAATGGCCCATCTTTGCATGGGAATCCAAAGGGTAAATCTGTTCAAAAATTAAGAAATAGTTTTTGACTAACACACACTGGCTGAAATCTAGTAATGCAAAGCCTATGTAAATTAGATGATACAGCTCTATTTGGGTAATTAAAAGTTTTCTATCTCCCACCTAAAGGTTCTCAGCATCGTAAGGATACTTTCGATCCTGACAAAGTCTTTGGAGACTTCAGGACAGGAAAGGGTAGAGACTTATAGTAAATACCTGAACATTACTCACACGGGCCCTGGCAGCCTGCAGTAAGGCAGGTACTGGTAATTTTAGGACATTTAAGACTCCTCCCTGTCCTGCAGCCCCCAAAATGCTTCCCCAGGACCAAGGGAACTTGGTTGGAAGAGAGGAAACTTTTAATTACCAAAATACAACCATGGCTGGTAGTATCATCAGACTTACACAGCATAACTCTGTGTTATGGATTTCAGTCATCGTGTATATCTTGACATTCTCAGCTACTGTTTTCATGAAAAGTTAAATAACACAAAGGAAAAATGTAAAACATACACAAGCAACTGTTATGGAATTGTAATTTTTAAACCACTAAAATATATTCAAAATAACCCTTCCATATGGATGAGTGTAATCCATTTATTGGTGCCTTAGAGTGTGTCAAAAATCTACACGATGTCCCCCTGTGAAATATTTTTCACTTGAGTCTCTGATTAAAGGGGGGAAACTGTAAAATTACATGTAAACAGACAACTCCCCACAGATTCTGCATCAGAGGCTTGGATATGCCGTCGTTCTTAACAAATTTTACAAAGCATTCCTGAAACTACTAAGATCTGACAGGTAACTAAAAAAAACTGATGCTGCTACTAAAACATACCAGCATTACAGTTGCCTTTGGTGGGTAAGTATGCACACCAATACACACACATACACACATTTAAATCATATAAGCATCTTCCCTCATTCACATAAGGACTGTTCAGGGAAACCTCGGATTGTCAGCAGCTCATGCAATTATGACAAAGGCTTGTGATTGAATTGGCTTGGGTTCATTTACAGTAGGTTGATTTGCCTTTATAGTTTTTTACCCAGCCCATAATACAACGATGGCATCAGCCTTTGGATCTCTTTATTGGGTTGGTGGCTGGGTGGAAGCCTAAGTGGCAAGGGAAGATACAACAACAAACTCTTATTCTCCATTGCGTTGCCTGTCTCATTCTCATTCTGCTATTTATTTATTTATTTATTTATTTATTTATTTATTTATTTATTTATTTATTTATTTATTTATTTATTTATTTGATTTTTACCCCGCCCCTCTAGACAATGTCTACTGCTATTATTTTTGTAAGTAAATTCAACGATTCAAATCAAAATAAGGCACTTAATTTATTATTTAAGTAGAAAGGTTGCAAAAGAGGGAAAATTACACAGTACACAAGCCACACTTTGTTTCTGCAGATTTATAGTTAAGTCATTTGTCTAAAAAGTTGCTTTATCTTCACTACCAGTAGTAACCTGCTGTATGATAAAGGCTAGAATGAGCCATTACATTTGGATATAGAATTTGGGGATCCAAGGATGGCAGTAGGATCCAGGTTCATGATTTTTAAAATATGTTTTTCAAATAACAACCTGCAATCTTTTCCAACCGATTCAATCAAATCATCAAAACTGGATGATTCAAAGAAGAAGAACAGGTAGCTGTTATGTCAATATTAATAAGACAAAAAGGGCAGCAGCTTTCTGAAGTGTGAAAGAATGGCTTTGACTAACTAATATTTTGAAACATTTGAAAGAGGGACATGCTATATTCTTTGAAATAGTTTAACATTGTCAATCACTTGAACAGAGAAGTGAAAGAGGAAGCTGATTAATGAAGCTAGGATTGGGTTGACAGCTCTGTAGAGTTTTCTCTGAAGTAGTGGTAGGAAAACTTTCTAATGTGGTTGTTTTCACATACTAGTAAGGTCTCCATTTCTCTATAATGGCATTTTACTTTATTTGGCATGCAAGCAATTGTTACATGTTTTTAAACCATAATTTCTGGCAAATGTGGCTCTAGTTCACAGCTGAACAGAGGGGTCTCCATTTGAAAACTAACCAATCCACGTGTCAACAAATATTGGACTACCTAAAAGAACATAAAGAGAGTCAGATTAAAAATACAATGCTGACAGGAAGTCTGTGAATGTTCCTCTTCAAAAGATGAAGTGCTACCCACTAAATCTTTCTGTTCATTAGCTCATTCTTATACAAAAGAGACAAGGTGACATACATACACTAACCTTTCATGTCCAGAAATGCACATAAAATTATCAAAGACAACCCCATGCAAGACAGGTCAAACTGACATTTGAATATTGATAGCAGACACATTCAGAAAAACATCACTCATCAAGCAGCAGAAGGAAATAGCCCTGGATATAATTTTGAAAGGGGGGGTAGTATTTTAGAAGTTCACATACATAATTAAATCCACTGACTTTCACTGAATACTGCATAGGAATGTACAGTAGTACTTACAGCTCATGTATTAACATAATTTGAAAACCACCCCATTCCACAGGGACAGAGTAATGCATAACATATGCTACTAATTCACCTTCTATGCTAAAAGGAAAAGAGTAATATTGGTACCTGGACAGGTTCTGGGATGGAATCAGCGTAAGTAGAGAGTGCACAGCTATTCCAGGTGTTTGCAACGTCTGTGCCTCCATCACCTCCTCTCCCCCTCCAGAATCTCACTACATCATATACAATAGCTCCCATAATCAGAAAGCAAGTAATAACCTACAAGTGGATAACTCATGCAGTGGAGCCAACTAAGAAGAGGTCATAGCCACACCCATATTATATGATATGGGAATTAAGCACATAGGAAGCACGAAATCACTCTCTTCTCCATCTCTCTCACTCATTCTGCACACCTATATACAAGAAGACAAATGCTTAAATCCTGTTCTGTAAGAACTGCTGGATAGCTCAGTGGTTTAGGCAGCTGGCTACAGAGTCAGAGGTTAGGAGTTTGATTCCCCACTCTGCCTCTCTGCACTCGATGATGCATAGGATCCCTTCCAGCTCTGCAGTTCTGAGATAGAAGTGGCACCTGCAGAAGGATGATGAAACTACCAGAAGGAATAGATCTTTAGTAATTAAACACTTCCTCTTTCTGTCTTGCAGTTCTCACAACTTCCATGCAATGAAACAGATTACTTGTGAGTCAGACAAGCAGCATGGAAGAAATCTTTAATTATCAATAATCCCTTCCTGCCAGTGACATCACCCTTCCAGAGGTACAACATATATGATGGGGTTTGGCCATCTCCTTCCACAAATCCAGCGGTCATAAACTAGATGGAGGCAGGGAAGAGACACTAATAGTAATTAGGTAATAATAATTAATAATAACATCAATGGTGGGTCCTGATGGCAATTTTTAGAGTATCTATTTTAATTGTATTTTAATCATTTTATCTTTTATTGTATTTTAATTGAATTTTGATTGTTGTAAGCCGCCCAGAGACCTTTGGGTAGAGTGGGTGGCATATAAGTTAAATAAATAAATAAATAAATAAATAAATAAATAAATAAATAAATAAATAAATAAATAAATAAATAAATAAATAAATTTTAGAGAGAGGGAAAATACCATAATCAAACAAACAAAAAGCTACCTGGCTTGCTCTCTTTCTCCCTCTTCTAGTGACTGTGAACATACTGTATGTCCCAGCCATGGCTAACGGCAACCTAAATCCCACATTTTGGCACTGAAAATAAGGTCTCCCTCCTTTCCCCTGCTGTCCAAACGCTCCCAAACACTTTCTCAGGACAAAAGGAATCCCTAGGGATAGGAATTTTAAAATTATATTAAAGAGTACTCACTCAGAAATCATCACCATGTACACCTGCAGAGTTGCACCAACCGAATTTTAGTCAGTGTCGCCATTTTAGGGCAGATTAGGCATACACAGCAAAGCACCGTTGTGAACAGGCTACTGTAGCAAACTTTTTACCTGGCTGTGTATAACATATTTCAGAAGTGAGGGATTTCCCAGGTAGTTCCTCATTTTTTTCGGCTCTGAGGGTTTTTGCCTTGCTGTTTATCAACACAGAAACTATACAAGCGGACTGGGCGGCAGCAGCAATACCAGTGCTGGTGGAGGCGATGCTTTTAATCAGCAATTAAGAGTATAAAACAAAAAGCAAAGAGCGAGAAGATGATTTATCTTTGAAGGTTTGCTCTTTATTTTTTGTTCTGTTCTTTACGAACCATACTGCGAGCCTGTATATAAGCACAGGTGAGGTTCACAGCTTGGGCATCTGCCTGGACCCGTATCTCACCATGGAAACCAAGGTGGCCGGGCAGTCCATTTCCAAATTTGGAGGATTGCCCAGCTGCATCCCTATCTAGACCCAGGGGCACTCACGATGCTGATTCATGCCCTCATAATTTCAAGAATAGACAACTGAGTGCTCTCTACGTGGGGCTACCCTTGAGGCAGATGGTCCAGAATTCAGTAGCCAGATTATTAACTGGGGTGAAGAAATTCCAGCACATCTCCCCCACTCTGGCCACCCAGTTCATTTCTGCATCAACTTCAAAGTTATGATGATAATATTCAAATCCCTAAACTGTTTAGGACCTCAGTACCTATGAGAATCCCTGCTCCCAGCCATAATACCCGTTCTTCACAGGCATGGCAGTTGAGGGCCTTGACCCTGAAGGAGGCCCGGAGGGAAAGTTCAAGAAACCTTCTCGGCGGTTGCCCCCCACCTATGGAACAACCTGCCTGTTGAGATCCACCTGGCACCCTTGCTGGATGGGTTCAAACGAGCATTGAAGACCTAGCTCTTCCGTCAGGCTTTCCTGGAGCATTAAGATCTCAGCCTCCCTTTTACCATCCTTTTTGCCATCCTCTCCATCACACTTTTTACCACCTTCATTGCTACCTGTTTTAATTTACCTTATTTGGTTATGTATTAATTTATTTTTTATTGTGTTTTAATATTGTTGCTGATATTGCTGCTAGCTGCCCATACTGGACTGGTTGCCAGATGGTGCGGGATATAAATAAATAAATAAATAAATAAATAAATAAATAAATAAATAAATAAATGAACGAACGAACGAACGAACGAACGAACGAACGAACGAACGAACGAACGAACGAACGAACGAACGAACGAACGAACGAACGAACGAACGAACGAACGAATGTAAAATGGAAATTGATTTGCAAAAATTTAATGCTAAAACTCAGATATTTGTGAAGATTCTCAGTCATCCAGGTGAGGTTATCTGGAAGTTGAGTCATGGCAACTGGACTTCTTTCTTATTAGGTTGAAACATTTCACTACTCTTCCAAGTAGCTTCTTCAGTCTGAGGAGAGTTGGGGAAGCCTATTCAGACCAGAGGGAAGCGAAACCAATGTGGAGGACATACCAAGGATCTCATACCAACTCTGTTCAGACTGAAGAAGCTACTTGGATGAATAGCAAAACATTTCAACCGAATAAATTAAAACACAGAGAATTTTCATTCAATCCCAAAGAGCATTTGGGAGAGCTAACATCAATTTTCCCATAGAACTCTTTGAGGGACAAAAAGTATACTATCACAAGTTGATGTTGCCTGTTCTATTCTGCGTGATCTACACTCCTCCAATATGTGATATCTCAGCATGAACATCCCAACATTACATTTTTTTCTTGAGAACATTACTTTGAAATGCTGGAATTAAATTTGTAATCAATCATTACCATTAACATTTCTAGCATTGCTTTTATCTAAAGATCTCCCTTTCAATGCATATTCATAAACTGAAATATACAATATTAGATGTTTTGATTTACAGATTTCCCCTGTGATGTTTTGTTTCCAGTCTACATGAATAAATTCTACTGGCCATCATGCATCCACGACTCTTTCAGATTCCATTACACAGTCATATGGGAGGCAACTTAACATTTATATCATTAGCAAACATAATAAATAAAACCAAGCCTAATGGCATTTCTAGAAATTGTTCCATAGCTACATTTCTATGTTTGTCACCACTCGTTCTATTCTTCAACAGCTAGCAGAAGTATTCTCTTTGGGGTCACAGGTACCACTCTTTCCCAATCCTCCAATGGCAATCTGGCAAGCATAACTTCATCTAGCCAGTTCTGTTTTACCTATAAGACCTGTCATCTCTTTCTGAATCATACTGTAAATTTCATGGTTTTTCTTGGGAACAGGAGTGACCATTCTCAGAATCTCCTAGCCAGCATGACTGGGTCCTGGGCTGGCTAGGGGGTGATCCAAAAAAGTAACTTTCTGGAACTCTCCTCGACTTCCCACCCTGCCAACCTAGCAACTAATAGTATTACCTTGAGACTCATGATGGACAAGGTGACCAGTGTTATATAGCCTGGAGGTTGTCTTAGGAACAGAGACAGCACACAGATGTCGAAATTACCCACTGTAAACTCCCATGCCCATCACCACTGCACCCTACTCCGCTACTGCATGTCCTCTTCCATAACTGCATATTTTGTGCACTGACACATTTATGGTAGCCTCACTCCCTCTTCTACCGACCAAGCCCCCAACAATATCCTCAACCCATAGACTGAACTTGAATTCAACTTTAATACACTTATCAGAACTCTCTAACAATCTTTCAGGCGAACAAACACTCACTTAACCATGATCAGCCATTCCATCATCTGTATTCATATACAATCAAAATTGACAATGTTTCCAGAGCTGCTCATTAATAAACTCTAGTGATATGGATGTGTTGGTCATTGGTATTTAACCCAAACTCATGCCAAATCAATAAACAAAGGACGTGAACAGCTGTAACAGTATAGTAAAGCCTATGGTGGGCAAAATAAGCACAGGAAAGGCAGGGATAACATAAAAATAGTTCCAGCCCCTGGCTTCCAAATGTTTCTGTTGTTGCTATATCCCTTCTACTGGTGCCAGAATTACTGTTCTTCCCACAACAACAACCACTGCCTGCTGACGGTCTTCAATCCAATTTAAAAGACACTGAGCAACTGAAAAGAAAACTTTGGTTCTTTCTTTTTGGTTTGTTGCTAAGGCAAGCTAAGAGGCTTATATACCTGCAGTTAGTCTCACCTGCAGCAAATTACGGTCTGACACCGTATTTCAACATCAAACTTGGTTTGCATACCAGAACTGCAAAACAATATTTTGATACTGGTTTGCTGATTAAATGTTCGTATCTTGCCAGTCTGTGCGAAATGGAAAACGTTGGTTCAGTGCCAAAGAGGAAGTAGTTGTGCAATGGAAGGAAATGCATTACAGAGGGTATATCCCCAGACCACAAAACTATGGTTGGGTATACAGTCATGCCCCGCTTTACGATTGCCCCGGATTACAATGAAACTGCACGATGATGACATTTTTGCGATCGCTTTTGCGACCACAAAACAATGGTCTGAATAGGCTTTTTTCGCTTTGCGATGATTGGTTCCCTGCTTCAGGAACCGATTCTTCGCAAAATGACGGTTTTCCTACAGCTGATCGGCAGTTTCAAAATGGCTGCCGGGTAAATAAATTGGCTCCCCGCTGTTTTCTGGGACAGATTCCTCGCAAGACAGCCACCGAAAATAGCCACCCCATGGAGGATCTTCACTGGACGGTAAGTTTTCAGCCCATTGGAATGCATTAAACGGGTTTTAATGCGTTTCAATGGGTTTTTTATTTTCGCATTACGACATTTTCGTTCTACAGTGATTTCGCTGGAATGACTTAATGTCGTAATGCAAGGCACCACTGTAATGTGAACCAATCCTACATGGTTTGAGAATAAGCAGCCAATCTGTGCCACTTTGACAAAGAGTTCAGGAAAAATAAAACCCAATGAATGGGCAAGCAAAAGAAAACATGATAAGCCATTTATCAAGCATGCAACATGGACAAGAAAAAATAGAAGCTGAAAAAAATTGGAAATGACCTTCCACGTGAGAAAGCCTTTTAAAATAATCTTTCATGTTTCTTCCAGAAAAAACCTATGGAAGATGCATTACAATGTATGTTGTGACACTGACTACATTAAATGGTGGACAAATCTAGTACCATGAAAAGTAAACTACTCAACAGGAATACA
Organism: Pogona vitticeps; assembly: GCF_051106095.1. NCBI lineage: Eukaryota > Metazoa > Chordata > Lepidosauria > Squamata > Agamidae > Pogona > Pogona vitticeps. Next base: position 172,345,141 of record NC_135786.1, read on the forward strand.
ACAAACTCAGCAGATACTCAAGGTCTACCAGAATACAAAACCATCAGAGGGGGAGAAAGGGTGTGTGTGATATAAATGCATTTTTCACAACTTGCAACTCAGTACTCAGCTAAAGGTATTTTGCAAGGCACATAATTATGATGGTTAACCAATATGGCAGACCTATATTAAAAACACACACTAATATTTCAAAGAGAGAAGTAGGAGACAGTGGTGCTTCATCACCACAGGAAATATCTATTGATAAAAGCAGAGAACCTTCTAGAAATTATGTGCACACTCACATTCATGTGGCTGATACTGTTTAAATGGGAAATGCACAGGGCTTGCCAGTACATACACTTTCTGTGAAATAAATGTTTGACAAATACATGCAATTCCTTCACAGACAGAATCAACACAAACCTTTATATAAAATGCACAGTTTTTCACCTGCACAGATAATTTTGCGTAACTCACTGCTAACTCTTGTAACTATATATAGTTCAACCTGCTAATATTTATTTTAATATTTGGTTATTTTATTCATTTTAATCATATGCCCCAAATACATATTGGCTGAAATCCAATAATAAGTTACACGTAGAACGGGCCCACTGAATCAAAGGAATTCACTTAGTACCTGACTCACCAAATCTCCACTGATTCAATGGGCATACTTAGTTGCAGCTTACCACAGGATTTCAGCCATTATTTTAATTTATAGCCCTTAGTTTTTAGGAAATCTTTAGAAAATTGATTTTTTTTCTCTATGTGTGTGTGCGCACCTTCCATGCTTGATTGATTTTTAAATTGTGTTATTTGGTTAATTTACTGTGTATTTATTTTGTTAAATTGGGACGTGGTGGCGCTGCAGGTTAAACCCCAGAAGCCTCTGCGCTGCAAGGTCAGAAGACCAGCAGTCGTAAGATCGAATTCACGTGATGAAGTGAGCCCCGGTCGCTTGTCCCAGCTCCCACCAACCTAGCGGCTCGAAAGCATGCAAAATGCAAAAAAAAAAAAAAAAAAAAAAAAGCGAGTAGAGGAATAGGTACCACCACAATGGGAAGGTAAACAGCATTCCATGTCTAGTCACGCTGGCCACGTGACACAGAAGATTGTCTTCAGACAAACTCTAGTTCTATGGGTTGGAAACGGAGATGAGCACCTCCCGCTAGAGTTGGACACGACTGGACAAATTGTCAAGGGGAACCTTTACCTTTACCTTATTTTGTTAAAGGTATATATTTTGGTGGGTTTGGGAGGATTGTTTTATTTCCTTCTGTGGGGGATGGTGAGTCAGAGAATGGGATTTGTGACTGTGCCACTGGTCTGGGGTTGATGTTAATTTCTCATGTACAGTTTATGTATGTATGTATGTATGTATGTATGTATGTATGTATGTATGTATGTATGTATGTATGTATGTGTGTGTGTGTGTGTGTGTGTGTGTGTGTGTGTGTGTGTGTGTGTGTGTGTGTGTGTGTGTGTTTGTTTGTTTGTTTGTTTGTTTGTTTATATGCCACCCACACTACCCAAAGGTCTCTGGGCAGCTTACAATAATTTAACAACAGTAAAAAGATAAAACAATTAAAATACAATTAAAGATGCAGTTGCCTGCTTTCTGAGTAGCCAGATAATACCTCTCCTTTTTTTGGATGCCAGAAAGCACAATGGCAGAAAACACAAATGGAGAAGCATGAAATGAAATGACTCGAAAGAACCCGTTCCTTTCATATAAAAGGAAAAGGCCAGTGCATGAAAAATTATGGCATTAAAATCCTATGAAATTAAAAAACAGATTACTTCTTTTAATTCTTATGGCATGTAATATCAATAGAAAAGTGACTTGCTTTGTTCTGTCACATTGTTTTCTAATCCTCCTATTTCCAATGATGTGGTAAGTTTAAGAGGTATTCCAAAGTTTGTAAAACTATAAATATCAGTTTTCTGAGAAAACAATCTGCAAAATCTGCATCCCCACCATTTCAGCATTTCAGAAGCTTCAAAGAAGGATTTGACAAAAAATTACTAATACAGATGCCATTTTCTGACACTACTTCCAAGATCTTTTCTTTATAAACTATACCTTTAATAATGTCTACTAATATTTAAACACATGAACTGCGGAACATATGGTTGAGACTTTCAGAGCAGCCTGCACAGTGATCTAGAAGAGCCTGGCCCCCTCTGCTGTCTATTTTGTGTGTGTCCAAACCATAAAAATAAAAATAAAAATCCTAATAAACTTGCTGACCATATGAAGCTCTAGTATCTTTTTTGGCAGCATTTTTATAGTTAATCTCTCTTATGGTTTAAAGCAGAACTCTGACAGCACAGCAGAAACAAAGGCGGCCCCTCTGACAGGCCTCTGAGAAGCAGGTAGCACAGGGATATAAATGCCTCAACAGTGCAAGTTCTGTCTTTTCTTTCTCATTCCTTAAAAAAATGTGGCTTAACTCTTGCTTGCTTGTTTTTGTCATGGTGGCAACAGTAATTTGGGCCTAGCGACGTATGAAATGCAGAAATGGACATTTGTGCTTACAGATTTGCAGGAGGAGAGCACTGTTCCAAGTGAGCATGTGCGAACACTACTTTTAACCCTGCACTTATCAGTCTGGTTTGCTTTTAGGAGCTCTTCAAAGCAAAGCAAGAAAAAAAAATGCTTGTGTAAAGAGAAACATGGGAAGTGCTCTGCAAGCTGGGATTTCCCAGAGAAGGAGTGTGAACTCTGAAATAAATACACAACAGCTACAAAACAGATTCTCCTTGCTTTGCCTCCTCCCTTTGGAACCTTACCCTTTCTCCATGACCTTCCACTTGGTTATCTGAATTTTACTTTAAAAAGAACATCATAATCATCAACAACTGGCCTTTCGAATGCTCCTGGCCTGTAACTGCCCTCATCTGTAATAGCTGATCCTGCCCACTTAATATGTTAGCATCCAAACACACGTGGAGGGCCACAGATTTGCCAACCAGCTTTTAAGTCTCTACACGTCAGTTTCATCCATGGGAAAGTATCCACTACAAAGCAACACACATTCAAGTCGAGTCATGTTTGGCATTTTAAGATATCCTGGTAATTACCGGCCTAGAGTATTGATCAACCAAATTATCCACTGGGTACATATTAGCCAAAATCCCTTTGCTTGGCATAATGCACTAGAGTCAATGGGCATTTAGTGAGTCAACTCCTCCATAAAGTCCATTGATTTAAATGCGCCTATTCTTACTGTGAGTTGCTATGCAAAACTATGTTGCAATTCAAGTAGGCACATTCAGGTCAATGGAATGTACAGAGGAGTTGATTCACCAAATCTCCATTGACTCAATGTGCCTACGCTAGTGCAATTTACTACACTATGCAAGAGGATTTTGGCCATTATCTGCAGCATGCTTAATCTCATCTGTGTGATTTTCAAATTATTACTTTGAGGTGGATAAAAACACCATAAGAACTGCAAACTCCACTAGTCTCGTGAAGTAGTGTAATCTCAATTAAGTCTGAAGGGCTCAATTCTGTAAAATTATTTTCACTTGTACCAAATGCCTTTGACTGTATGGACCACAACAAACTATGACAAGTCCTTAAAGAAATGGGAGTGCCTGACCACCTAATCTAGCTCCTGAGAAATCTATATGTGGGACAGGAAGCAACAGTTAGAACTGGATATGGAATAACTGACTGGTTCAAAATTGGGAAAGGAGTATGACAAGGATGTATATTGTCTCCCTGCTTCTTTAACTTATATGCAGAATACATCATGCGAAAGGCAGGACTGGAGGAATCCCAAGCCGGGATCAAGATTGCCGGAAGAAATATCAACAGCCTCCGATATGCAGATGATGGCAGAAAGTGAGGAGGAATTAAAGAACCTTATAATGAGGATGAAAAAGGAGAGCGCAAAAAATGGTCTGAAGCTCAACATTAAAAAAAAACTAAGATCATGGCCACTGGTCCCATCTCCTCCTGGCAAATAGAAGGGGAAAATATGGAGGCAGTGACAGATTTTACTTTTTTGGTCTCCATGATCCCTGCGGATGGTGACAGCAACCACAAAATTAAAAGACGCCTGCTTCTTGTGAAGAAAGCTATGACAAACCTAGACAGTATCTTAAAAAGCAGAGACATCACCTTACCAACAAAAGTCTGCATAGTCAAAGCTATGTTTTTCCCAGCAGCGATGTATGGGTATGGAAGTGAGAGCTGTACCATAAAGAAGGCTGACCATGGAAGAATTGATGCTTTTGAATTGTGGTGCTGGAGGAGACTCTTGAGAGTCCCCTGGACTGTAAGGAGAACAAACCTATCTGTTTTGACGGAAATCAAGCCTGAGTGCTCACTGGAAGGACAGATCCTGAAGCTGAGGCTCCAATACTTTGGCCATCTCATGAGAAGACTCCCTGGAAAAGACCCTGATGTTGGGAAAGTGTGAACGCAAGAGGAGAAAGGGGACAACAGAGGACGAGATGGATGGACAGTGTCACTGAAGCTACAAACATGAATTTGACCCAACTCTGGGAGGCAGTGGAAGACAGGAGGGCCTGGCGTGTTCTGGTCCATGGGGTCACGAAGAGTCGGACACGACTTAACAACAACAATAACTAAATGCATAAAGAATCTAACTTTTATGGTGAGGAGGAACCATTGGAAAGATCTGCCACATCTTTCCAGTCACATAAATCAAGCCTAAAAAGTCCTGTGCCATGCACTGTCAGATTCTAATCTGAGGCTGGTTCAGTTCTGAACTCAGTCTTCTAGTGGGTAAGACTGTTCATTATGGGAACAGGTATTGGTTCAGGTTCTAGGTGTGTAAGGCTTGAAAGAAAAGGCAGAAACCCAAGATAATGAGACAGGCTTCATTTTTCACAATGGATAATTTAGTCTTCAGTGATCAAGAGCACACAGGTCCTGAATTTCTCAGCATTTCTTACAATATATAAGACTGCCACCAAAAACCTCACCCTTAAAAATGAAGAACAGTGTGTCTGCTACTAATATATTTATTAACAACTATTTTTGCCATTTTATAATTTACTAGTAAATTATTTATGTATTTATTTAATAAATTATCCAATAATGCGCACATGTGAAAATGGTATCTTGTTTACAGGCATTCAACTTCTCAATTTATTCACCCACATTTTTTAAAAAATAAGATTTTAAGGTTTTATGAATTTAGGATAATTATATGTTATCATCCAACACACACATTAACAGCACTGAAAAAACAAAGGATTATTAGAACACAGAAAATGCAATAATGTGGTATGTAGTTGTATGGTTATGAAGCTAAATTGGTCAGATGCTAAATTGAAAATAAGGTAACTAAATTGTTCTCTGAAACATACCTGTAAATAGGGAAATGTAAATGAAATGGCCCTGATGGCTCAGAAAGAGATTTTAAGAGGCATAATATGGAAAAGGTTTTATTAACATCAGAAACAAAACTGCTTGTTTGGGGAATAACATTTAGATTACTGCAGTATGTTGCACACAGAGCTGCACTTGAACGCTAAATACAAACTTAGGTGGCCCACAACATAGTAGCCAGATTATTAACTGGAACTGGCTGCTTAGAACAACTCTGTTTAGTACTTCAACTTTTGCTTAGTGATTTCCACTTTTCAACAGACAGAATTCAGATGCTGAATTTTGTCTATAAATCCTCTGCATAAACTGGGAAAGGAATATGATGGATTACCTCCAGTGCTGTTTTTAGATTTTGTCTCTTACTGGTCATTTTCTCAATTGGGGAAAGGGTACTGGGCGCAACTGCACAGAGGAACAAGGGTTGTGCATTGCCAGTGGGCCCTCTGCTGGAATTTGAATCTCGCTGGGGGGTGTACCTCAAAATGCAGACCCATAATGGTGACCAGATTGCTTCCATATAAATCCTGCTTATTAAGATCTTCCTCACAACCCTTCCTCCGGATGCCACTGTCCTCGGAGCTTAAGTGAATGGGGTTTTTTCTTTATTTATTTGTATCAGAGCACTACACAATTTAAAATTATGGGCCTACTGAAATATAGGTAAAATTAAAAACAACTTAAAATATTGAGATAATTAGACTGTTTTTGACCCAAAGCAGGCTAGAGCAACAGTGCTAGCTCAGCTATTTGCTAGATCTTCTTTTGTGCACATGGTAGGGCATAAACTGCATGTATATAAGTGCTGCATTGATTGAATTCCTTTACAGTCACAGAAAATCTGTCCTGTAGCCTCATTTTACTTGTTTATCTTTTGATCTTCCCACTTCACTTTGAGTCTATTAAGTGACTTCCAGATGATCCAGCTAGTTGAGTAATCAGAGGCACAAGATCCTCAATGGACAGAGTTCCAATAATGAAATGTTTTCCACTGAGATACTTAGTACCACCTAATTCATCAAATATTAGGCTCAAAGTTTAAAAAAGAAAAGCACTTCATTGTCACATTGTTGCTGATGCTGCATTACTGGCTTCCTTCTAATGCTACTTAAGTTGTTTCCACAGAGAAGTGTGAGCAGCCTTCTCTGTAGATGGTTTAAAACAGCCATCACACTACTATTCCGTCTGGAACATAGGCAGATATACTATAATAATTTCTTTTAATCAAATATGTTCTGCCTTATGCAGAAAAGAAAAGAAAGCACTCTGACCCATAAATTCCCTGAGCAGGACAAAAACAAGTACTGTACTTCTAGCAGTTTGCTGTTCTTCATGTCAATGCAGCTGAAGGCAAGATGGTGACTTGTCACAAGCAACAGAGACACAAAGAGTACATTAATCTGTCTATTGTATTACGGATCTTGGAAGTAAAATCTTACTAACCCACGTGTTCCTCTAAGCATTCTGCTGCCCAGCCTACCTCTGATATTATAACTGCTAAATTAATGGCTGCTTAGTGCTAATGAACCTGCATGCTAGTGCTCTGAACACTGCTATCTGCAAAAGTCCCTTATGATATCATGAAAAAACAACAAATGACATTAGGAGAAGTAGGACAGGCAGAGTAGCCAAACAGCAAGTGAAGAGATTAGAGACCAAGGAGAAAAACAGGTTCCGAGGCCACTGACACATGTGTCTTCTATCATGAGATTACTGTATGTTCATTAGCTAAATTGTAACATGTATGAAATAAATGTAAAGCAGTGAGACATCGTTGAAAACAACAGGCTCTGAACATACTGTTAGCTCTGTTTGTGTGCATGCATGCATGCATGCACACGCATACACACACACACACACACACACACACACACACACACACACACACACACACACACACACACACACACACACACACACACACACTATAAAGCCATATCCAGGCTCACTTATATCAAGCCACATTTGTACATCCTAAAAATCAAAGCCCTGGATGCAAATATCTGATGGCTAGAATTCAGCTGAGCTTCTGCTGAGCAGAACATTCTGCTAGCACAGTAACACAGGACTGTGCTGTTTGCGCAAACGTATCAGAAGCAATGATTTCTATGAAGAAAATCTGCCCTCTGCTTGTACAAAGCCAATGTTTGCATAAGGGAGAAAACCCACACTACTTCACCAGCAGAATTATCTGCTCAGCAGGACAGTCGGCAAAGTTAGGCTTGATATAATTTAAACATACTTTCATTTATATACAAAAAAGATTATGTCAAATAGTCCTACAATCAGGAAATGAAACAAAATGGCAGGTTTTTCACATTTGTAAAATAGTAGGAGTTGTGCCTATCTAGTTATTTCTATCAGATAGCTAGCTGATGGTGATATGACTTGGGGAGGGTGCATTTCTATCCCTTATAGCTTTATGATACATCATATAGCAACTTGAAAACAAGAGCAAACGGGATATGTTTCCAGTCCTTTGCAAAGCAAACTGTTGTTGTTAGGTAACTTTTAAATGTGGGGAACTAAATGCAAATTGCTGTGGCGTATGCACACTAGGTCACTAAAGCAACGGTAGCTAAACTCAGATGTGACCTAGCAACCCAGGTGTTCAGGAAAAGTGCTGTTAACAGTAAGGATTGATGATCTAATCAAACTGTCACACTCAGATCCTCAGCAGGGTGGTTGGAAGGGGAGGTGGAGGAGGATAATATTCAGAAAGCAAGCACATGCTTAGTGTTACTTTAAATTGATGCTGACATTTTCAATTGTAAAAAGAATTTTTCCCCTAAGTAATATAGGAAACAACTCTCCTAACCTTCCGGAGGATATCAGATAATCAGATGGCTTGTTTTACAAATGCTAACTTATTATTTTTTTTTAAGATAAAAGAAGCACACAACTTTTATGAAATGAACATTTTCATGTTTTGAAAATGATAATGAAAATTCTACTTTCCCCACTCACCACCATCAATGTATGGCTACATCCATTTCTTATACAAATAGTATAAACAAGAATGTACACACACCAAGTATCATTTAATGGATTTACTAGAATTTGCATTTTGCTCTAAACTTTTGTCCTTATTTTATTAATATATAAATGTTCATGAACACCAAACACTAAACACCTTTCTCTTACTACAACCTGAATATAATAGCCAAAGAAACATAATTACAGACTTCTAAAAATGACAACTATCTCTTTATTCACCATTTGCTAATACTTCAAGAAACTTAGCAATCTTTCAAGATAAAGAAAAATAATATACTAAGGTTGTAATCCTCTATACACTTACATAAAACTAAATCTGATGGAACATACAGTAGTGATGTTCCCACCTGAGTAGCCATGTACATGACTGTACTGAAAAACTGTGTTTGTATGAACACTCACAGTAGTCAAACACAGACAGTTTTACCTTTGAGTAAATATACATAGGATTGGATCACTGTTTACTTATTTGATGAAAAGGTTAGTTTCCATTCACAAAAATTTAAAATCACTAACGCACCAGATCTTCCTCTGAAACCTTGGAGAAGTTTTGCCAGCCTGTTCCTTTCACCAGAACAGGGTTTTTTTGTGTAGCTGCATAGTAAACATTACAAATATAGAAAAATTATACCATCATTACTTTAGTGTTAGAACTCTTGCCATTTACACACCCCTGTTCAGGGAACACCTACCCACACATAACCCCAACTGCATATGGAGGGATACAGAAACAAGAATCCATACAAGGGGCAAGAGGAATGTAATACAGTGGTGCTCACTTAGCGACGTTAATTCATTCCAGGAAAAACGTCGCTAAGTGATTTAATCACTAAGCAATTTTAAAAAGCCCGTAGGAACGTATTAAAACGTGTTTAATACGTTCCTATGGGCTTAGAAACTAACCTTAAGCGAAATTCCTCCATAGCGGTGGCCATTTTGGGTGCCTCTAAAGCGAGGCAAAACAGCGGCCGCCATTTTGGAACCACCGATCAGCTATGCGAAAATGGGGGCTTTGCAATGTTCGCAGGGAAGCGATCGTTGCAAAGCCCCCATTTTCAGCCAGCTGATCGGCGGGGCTTTGCGATGATCACTTCCCTGCGATCATCCCAAAGCCCTGTCGATCAGCTGTGCTTCGTCTATCTATCTCTCTCCATCCCTCACAGCTTCAGCCTCAGCAGGGAGACTGAGCCGCCGCCACCACCACCCTGGCCGAGAAAGACCCTCTGCGCTTCCCCGCGATCATCCCAAAGCCTGAATTTTCACACAGCTGATCGGCGGGGGCTTTGCAATGATCGCGGGGAAGCGCTTCCCCGCGATCATCCCAAAAAGGGGCTTTGCGATGATCGGTTCCCCGCAATCATCGCAAAGCGAATTTTCCCCATAGGGGTCATTGCAAAGCGGTTGCTCTTGCGATGGCAAAAAGTCCATCGCAAAGCGATTTCATCGTAAAACGGAGCGATTGCTATGCGAGGCACCACTGTATGGTGATGGAAGAGAGGTAAGAGCACCATCACCCTGACCCTGACAGGGATTGTCACTCTCGAATTGGCCTTCTCAGCCACACTAGACGCTGTTCCAAGACCTCTATTCAGAGCATGTTAGCATAGTAGTCTCTCGAGACTGAAGGATGCCTACATATCCTGGCCCTTTCATAGAATTTTGCTGGCAAACTGTTTTCCATTTCTAACCCTCTTAATTCTTCCATTACTTTGGAAAAAAAAATCTCTTAAGCAAGAAGAAACAAAACAGCTGCAAAGTGTCTTTTGAGTGGCCTCTGCTCAAGTAATTCTTCGGGTGCTTCCAGAAAGAGATACCAGTTGAAATGAACTGTGCAGCAATTCCAGCTATTCCACCTTAATAAACTTTAAAACTAACTTTAAAAAACAGGAAAAATGATCAGAAAATATGGGAGAGTTAGAAACAGAACTGACAGTTTCTGGACATGTATAACCTTGGCTAAATTCCATATTTTTGGAGTGGTAACTGGACAGTAAAAGATGCATCTGAAAGCTCTGTATGTCTGCTCAACTATTTGATCTGCTACCTCATGTTATATAATCCTTCTGTGTTCAGACATGTTAAAAAGGAGGACAACTGAGGTGGCATAAAGATTCCTGATATTCTGCATCCACCAAGTGATTCTGGAGATCAGTTTGCTTGCAATTTGTCCACACATATTATATTCTATAATTAACTGCAGTGAAGAAAATGGTCCTTGTTTAACATGCTGTTTGTAACATTATTAGCACCTAGGCAAGTTCCCAGATGTTTTCAGTGGAGACAAAATAGGTCAGGTGTGCTTTTGAGATGAGCCTGGACTAAAGATTTTGCACAGTCAAGGTTCCAGTGTTAACAAGTTGACAGCATTACGAAATGAAAACAAAATGCATCTTTCCCATGCTCATCGGTACCTGACACTGCAAAACATTTCTCTGAAAAAAACAAAATTGGGCTGTATCTACATAACTCTTTCATGCATGCTAAAGGGATTTTTCCCCTCGTTAGCGACACAGGAGTCTACATTATACCAAATCAGATGGTTGTGCCATGTTGCTATTAGAGAACTGGCTACATAGTGGTTCTCAACCTTTGGTTTCCCCAAGATTTTGAACATCTGTCCCCCGAATGTATTAACCATGCTGACTCGTGGGCCAAAGCTTGAGAACTACTGGTAGGACTGAATTTTCAGACTGTCAGAAAGTGGACTTTCCTAATAATAGCTGGAAATTGAGGCACTGAAAGTTGGACCTTCTGTGTGAAAGTCATGTGTTCTACTGACATTTGGCCTTTCTTTGAACAATATTTCTCTGAATATTCTCAAAATTGCTTACATAATTCAAGCAACTACCCCTTCACACACAAAAGTAAAGACATGATCTCTGCTACATATGCAGATGTTGCATTTGAAGGTGCCTTTAGTGCCTTTCAAATATATTGCTCAAGTCTAAGGAGCTCACATTTACGTAGGCCCAATGGCTTACAACAGCTCAGTGTGCTTTTATCCCTGAGAAATCATTCACATAAAATGGTATGTCGAAATGTGCTCTGTAACGTATTCTGTCTGCTACATCAGAGCAAAAGCTGTCTCTTCAACTGCAATGCACAATTAGACCTTGATAGGACACATGCTCCCCTCCAGCTCAGTGGGCAACCCCAAATGACCAATGAGGAGGGACAAAAGCTCATTGGCAAGCCACTTGCTTTGCACGCAGAAAGCCCCAAATGAAAAACCTAGTATCTCAAGTTGTGAGGGATACTATTTTGAGGGGGGGGGGAACTAACATGGAGAACCTGTGACTTAGCTCCTGGAGAGGTGTTGTTGCTGGCCAGAGGAACTGTACTGAGAAATATGTACAAGTTGACTCTTCATGCGTAGATCAGCTTCCTGTCTTCTTAAAACCTGATTACTCTGAAGATTTTGTTCTCCTGTGCTATATTTTCAAAGTAACCTTGGGTTTCTCAAGTATCTTTATTATGACAAATACAACATAAACACTTCTATGTAGTGAGAGAGTAACTTAAAAGCATAAACTCTGGATAATATTCTACAACAGGAATTTCCTCTGCCTACACTTTACTGCAAAATTAATTCACTGCCCTGGAAGGCATTCCTCTGCCCACAGTGTTGGGACTGTTTTTGTCCTCTGAGGAAACTGCCTCTCCGGGATTCATAATTTGCATACTTCACAATTTTGTTCAGTTATTTTCTTCAATAAAAAGCATCAAACCTCTGTGCTAAATTTAAAATGAATTACAATTTTGCTGAAGGTTTAATTGCTAAGTAATTTGTTTGAACAGTTTAAACAATTTACAATTTAGTCAACATAAAAATTTGTGGGCAATCATATGGGAAAACTCATAAAACCACAGCTAAATTTCAAGTAATCAAAGTTTTATAGACTGAAATAGCCCTTAACTAACAAATTATCATTATGATTTGATGTTAACTGCACTGTTATATTTTAGTACATTCAAAAACAGAAAATGCATAGGGGGAAAAGTCAAGATGC